>NW_026063250.1:600000-758642 GCF_024362695.1 Pectinophora gossypiella
TAAACGTAGGCATTTGAAATTTGGAAGGGACATAGCTTAGGTACCGTAGAGGTGCACTAAGAAAGGAATTCCCGGAATTCCCACGGGAACGGAAATTAGCGGGAAAATCCTTTTGTATGAAAAATCTAAACCGCTTAAGTTAGACGCTTGAAATTTGGCATGCAGGTACCTTAGTTAACTTAAAGCTTAGTTGCAACAGGATATTGCAAAATTCCCACGGAAACGGGAGTTAGCGGAAAAAACCTTTGTATGAAAAAATCGAAACCGCGTAAGATAGATGTTTTCAATTCAATTCAATTAAATTATTTATTGCATTCCATGTAGTACAATGGGGTGTTACATAGGCATAGGAACTAAAACATGGACCCTGTAGGGCACAGCAACGTTGAAGGGAAGAGAGGAAGTGTGTATTAAAATTAAAACTCAATGAACAATCAATTAAAAAAAAAATCAATTCAATCAATTGATTCAATCTAGCATGCATGCATACCTTAGTAAATATAAAGTTTATTTTTGGCTGTATTTCGAAAAATGGGAGTTATTGGGAAAAAAATTGTATGAAAAAATCTAAACTGCATAAGTATGCACTCCCACACACACAAAGATCTCTCTCTTATATAACACGCCACGCGGACGAAGTCGCGGGCAAAAGCTAGTCATGGATAAACTTGTTGAAGGTCAATGTAACATTTTTGAATTTACGTCATTTCGCAAGGTGTTATGGCTGAGGAGAAGAAATGACAAGAAACTGCAACAGCAACACATCTTTTAAAAACCAATGAGGATATACATTACAAGTTATTTAATAACTAGAGGAACACATTCAATACCAGACATTTTTATCATTTAGGTAGTCATTAATCTTATAATAAGCTTTTTTACATAAAGTAAGCTTCACGTGAGCTTTAAATTTATTTTCTGACAAATTTAAAATATTATCTGGTATTTTATTGTAAAAACGTATACATAACCCCAAAAAAGATGAATTTAATTTACTTAATCTAGAATTTTGAATAGCAGTTTTATGTTTATTTCTTGTATTGTAAGTATGCCTTTCACAGTTTCTCGGAAGGAGAGATAAGTTTTTACGTACATACATAATGTTTTCATATATATATCTATATATATATATATATATATATATATATATATATATATAGATAATAAGATAACATAATCATTTAATCCAAAAAATATAATCAATATAGAATTAACAAACGTATACATAAGTAGATATAGGAATTTGTACTCGCATATAAACAATCTATTGTAAAAGGTAAAAAAAAAAAAAAAAAGTTTTATATCCAATACTTATTGATTTTAATTTCCCTGGGAGGTGAGGTGCATATACACACTCCCTATAATTATGTCATTATACTATTGTCTTTATAATCAATAAATCAGTCTTGTATCGATCATCCGTTGTTTCACTCGTCTCACCACCATACAGGATGTTGGGTAAGTTAGGTACCATGTAGGTATTTGGAGAACACTGCTGCACCAGTGCAATAAACGGCCTCGCTCTGAACGCAGGTAGTTTCATTTATAACAGATACCAATCCATAAATGTCATCCATCCTCTTCCTGCAGGCCAACATCAACCACTCCGCCAGGGCACAGGACCTGTTGGCCCAAACCATGGCGGAGTGGTTGATAAACATAGCGATTGTGTCCGAGCCATATGTGGTCCCAACCCGAACGGACTGGATCGGTGACCACAATAGCTCAGTAGGTATCTCCGCCCCTGCTGTTAGTGGCTCCCCTCCCTTTGACAAGGTAGCGAAGGGTAGGGGAAGCGTGCTGGCCGTTGTTGGTGGAGTCGCCGTCGTGGGGGTCTACTTTCTGCCGAGTTGGCATCTCGCCGATTTCGAGAGGGCCCTCACGGAGGTGAGCGCGCTAATCGCGCAGGTCTCCTCCCTCCCCGTGATCGTCGCGGGGGACTTCATCATACTTACAAATCCATGGCTTGGGGATCGCCCGCGACGGACGCGAGGGAAGAGGAGCTGGAGGACTGGGCGGCGACCTCGGGTCTGGTGGTCCTCAATAGGGGCTCCGAGGACACCTGCATTCGCCAACAGGTGTGGACCTCACATTCGCGACCCCCTCCATGGCCCAAAGAGTCCAGAGGTGGAGCGTGGAGGTAGGCGTGGAGACATTGTCGGATCACCGATATATCCGGTTCGATGTCTCTGCGTCTGCTGCCACTACTGCGCACATTATCCGCTCCTCTATAGAGGATGGCCTCCGATGGGTGCTTGGGCGGCTCGATCGCGAGCTAGCTGAGGAGGCGGCCATTGTGGAGAGCTGGGTGGTGGACACCAGCCCTCCTGATGATGTCGACGCGGGAGCGGGGCTGCTCGGCGCATCTCTGATGAACATCTGTGATGCGTTGATGCCCAGAGCCAGACCGCTCCCCCCACGCCGGCAGGTATATTGGTGGCGAGACGAGTTGCGCCTACTGCGCAAGACCTGCGTCGTTGCACGCCGCAGCTACGCTCGGTGCCGGAGGCGTCGTACCCGCAATGTGGCATTGGAGAGCGCCTTATACTCAGAGTATAGGACCGCCTGCAGTGCCCTCCAGATTGCCATATCGAGAGCCAAACAGGGGTCCTGGGAGGAGTGACTTGCCAACCCTAGACCGGGACTCCTGGGGCAGACCTTACCGGGCAGTGAGGCGGAAGCTCCGGCCCTGGGCTCCGCCACTTACCACGACTCTCGATCCCCAGTTGGTCGAGAGCGTGGTGCAATCACTGTTCTCAAGTCGGGCGTGGTCTGCCCGGCCTGTGGCCGCCATGGTAGAGGAGGAGGTTCGACCAGTATCCGAGGCGGAGCTGCGATACGCCGCGGCTAAACTCCGGCTTTAAGAAGACCGCTCCGGGGCTGGACGGTGTGCCAGGGCGCGTACTTGCCCTGGCACTGTCGGAGCTGGGGAGCCAATTCCAGGCCCTGTTTACCGAGTGCCTGGTGCAGGGCCGCTTCCCCAGCTCCTGGAAGGAGGGGAAACTCGTCCTTCTTAGGAAGGACGGCCGTCCCGCGGACCAGCCGTCAGCCTACCGACCGATTGTGTTGCTCGGCGAGACGAGCAAGCTCTTTTTTTTTTTTTTTTTTTTTATATCTTTTATTTAATAAAGGACTTGGTACAAGAATAACGACCATGTCGTCCTCGTAATTAAACAGTAAATAGGAATTATTTTACATGGTAGAAGCTTATTAATATAATTGACAATTTATTCAGTAGCTATTCTACTTCCAATACCTAATTTTACTAATTTGTAAAGTGATCTGGCGTCCTCGCTAAGCGAAACTGCCAGAGCACAATTGCAGCCTCCTACCTCCAAAAATAAATTATTATTATAAATTTGTCTCCTAAAAGATTCGTTCCGGACGCACTCCACCAGGATATGATACACATCTTCGACGGTATCACACTCAGCGCAATTCGGAGAAATCGCCTTGCGCATGAGGAAGGCAAATTTGTTTAAGGGAACGTGTCCCGAACGAATCCTGAAGGCCATTACAAGTTCTGTCCTTTCCATACTTCCAGACTCGAACCACGGGTAACGATAAGGGTCGTTTTGGATTGTTTTGTACCAAATACCTTTAGTTAAAGACCTTTCGTCAAAATATTCTTTGAATAGAGCAAAAATCTTTTCTTTTAAAAAAGGAATCAAATCTGTGTAGAAAGGCAAGATATTAAACCTAATACCATTTGTTCGGCTCTTGGTTTGTGTGGACTGTATGTAGATGGTGAGAGGTCGAGAGTTCTAAATCCAACTGCAGCAAAACACCAGATTGTTACTTTTCACTGTTTAATTAAATTGTTAATAAAAATACACTTTTACTTTACACTTTCGCGGGAGGCGTCGGCCATTCGAGACTAAAAAAATTGCTATACCAAAAAATATTAACTTAATACTTGTGTTGCCAGCAACATACTGCGGCCCAGGGAAAGGAACAGACAATGATTTTAACTACACATAAGTTAACTATTTGAATTAAAATTCTTACTACTTAAAATTAACTGTAGTACAATTAATATTGTCTGTTACTGTCTTATAAAACTTAGGAAATTAAATTTTAGTTGCTTAGAAGCAGGAATATAAGACAAACCTTTCAATAGTTATGTTATGTATGACACATATAGTTTATTACCTGTTATATAATTCAACATTAGGAAACAATATCCAAATTGCGATTCGCTTATCAATTATCACTATAATTAACTATAACTCGACAGGTAATGTATTATAAGTTTAAGAATTTATTACAAAATTATCTAAGTAAAGGAATTGCAATTTGCACTAGATATGAAACATTTTTCAATAGGTACATTCTAAGATAACATAAACAAATTTTGGGAACGACCTATAAAACTTTTAAATTAAGTACAAGTAAGGACATTGCTTATTAAATATAAAATCTTATAATTAACCTTATTACCTTTTTAGCTTAGGTATTTAGAATACTTTATTAAGTAATAGAAACATAAAAAAACGTTTATAATGAGGTACACACATCTGACCTACAACACAATGACCTTATACATCATACACCTATTACATTATATAAGTGAGAGAAATGCTATACTTAACATTATTCGATAGGCAATACACATATGCTCTGTAAAGACCTATTATATGATCTATTACATTATATAAGTGAGAGAAATGCTATACTTAACATTATTCGATAGGCAATACACATATGCTCTGTAACGTAACGTAACGTAAACAGCCTACATACGTCCCACTGCTGGGCACAGGCCTCCCCTCAATCAACCGGAGGGGGTATGGAGCATACTCCACCACGCTGCTCCACTGCGGGTTGGTGGAGGTGTTTTTACGGCTAATAGCCGGGACCAACAGCTTAACGTGCCCTCCGAAGCACGGAATCATCTTAACTTTTCGGACAATCAGGTGATTCAAGCCTGAAAATCCTTATCAAACAAAGGACAGTCTCACAAAGTGATAAAAGTGGTATGCTCTGTAAAGACCTATTATATGATTTACCATCAGCTGTTTTTAAAGTCAAGGCCCTAACCTTGCCATCCTTGCCCGGGAAGACCTCTACAACCCGAGCCATCGGCCACACCAAAGGTGGAGAATTGGGTTCTCTCATGAGTACCAAGTTACCAACACATACATTAGGCATAGTATCGCACCACTTACCTCTATTTTGTAAAGTATTTAAATAACATTTGTGCCAAGCTTTCCAAAATCTTTGCTGTAAATTAATACAATGTTTCCAAAAACCTAGCCTATTAGTTTTTGTATCAGAGATATCTACTTCTGGATACTGGATAGTCAGAGCGGTTCCTACTAAGAAATGCCCAGGGGTAAGGTAGCAGTAGTCATTAACATCCTCAGAGAGAGGGAGAATGGATCGTGAATTGAGCACGGCCTCGATTTGGCACAATACTGTGTTTAGCTGTTCGTATGTTAAAGCAGAGTTCAATACAATCCGCTTTAAGTGAAATTTCATGCTTTTAACAGCTGCTTCTGCAAGCCCTGCAAAAACCGGTGCATAACTTGGTGTAAAATGGAATTTTATTCCTTCTTTCGCGGCATAGGCTTGCACAAGCGTCTGGTGATCATTAGAACTATTGAGCTTGTACAGTTCAGCAAGCTGGTTCCTTGCCCCACGGAAACAACCGCCATTATCGCAGAACACGTCGCTGGGCAAGCCTCGTCTACTAATAAAGCGCTTGAAACAAGCGAGAAATGCCTCTGTAGTGAGGTCTGAGGTCAATTCTAGATGAATTGCCTTTGTGACAAAACACACAAATATACAAACGTAGCCTTTACTAACTAACGCTTTTCTTATCCTCGAATTCTTGACTTGTACCGGCCCAGCGAAGTCAATTCCGATTTTTTGAAACGGTCTACACGCCGTCACGCGGTGTTGAGGCAAGGACCCCATCAGTTGCTTTGCTGCACTCGCCTTGAGCCTGAAACATACCAAGCATTTATGAGTGACTTTTTTAATCTGTCTTATTCCATTAATTAACCAGTACTTTTGGTTTAAATTCGAAAGTAGTAGTTTTGGTCCCGCATGTAACAACCTAATATGTTCACTCTGGATAAGGAGCTCAGTTATTCGAGACGTTTTCGCCAGAATGATAGGATGTTTTTGTGATATAGGCACCTCAGAGTTATCTAGTCGGCCTCCTACTCTTAGCAGCCCATCTTTATCTAAAAAAGGGTAAAGAGACTTGAGGGGCTTTTGCACGCTTTTTCCTTTACGTAACGATTCTAATTCATCACAGAAATGAATAGACTGCTCGTGTTTGATAATCAACAGCAATGCGTGTTGTAACTCTTCAGGAGTGAGTACCTTATCCTTGACCTTTGTATTATTTTTTATGATATGACAGAACCTTACAATATAGGCTATCACTCGTATCATTTTATTTAAATCTGAATACCTATCCAGTATTCTAAATAAATCATCATCTGTAGTGACAGATAGTACTACTTTACCTGCGGGGCTTGCAGCTTTCATCTCAGGTAAGTCATTAGGTAAGTCCAACTTTTGGTTATCAAATTTATACTCACATTGCAGGAACTTTGGTCCCTCCCACCAGAGAGAACAGTTCGAGAGCTCCTGAGGATTAATACCTCTGCTGATCAAGTCAGCAGGGTTGTCTGCAGATGGAACATAGAGCCATCGCCTTTTATTAGTTTTCTGTTGAATCACACTAACTCTGTTAGCCACGTAAGCTTGTAATTTCGTAACTTCTGTTTTTATCCAAGCTAGGGTTATTTGCGAGTCCGTAAATAAATATACGTCATCAATCTGGACATTTTTATGTAAGGTTTCATAAACTCTTTCCATTAGTATAGACAAAAGCAACGCTGCATTGAGCTCTAGCCTGGGTATTGTTAGTGGACTAGCCCGCGGGTTAACTCGCGACTTAGAACAGAGCAAGTGTAATTCAGCCTTACCTGTTTTGTCGACCACGCGTAGATATATGCAGCAGCCATACCCTGTAGTGCTCGATGCGTCGGAGAAACCGATTAGGTGTATTGTCGCCGCAGTGTTAGTTGGGATGTATCTGTTTAAATTAATAGGTTGCATGGTAGACAAGCTCCTAGCGAAGTCTAGCCACTCAGTAACTAGATCTTCGGGTATGTTATCGTCCCAGCCAACATTGCGTGACCAAAGTTTTTGCATAATACCTTTTGCTTGTATTATAATGGGGCTCGCAAATCCCATGGGATCATAGAATTTCGCAATGTAGGTAAGAACTTGCCTTTTCGTAATTACCCTTTCATTGAATGACTCGGGACTGGTAATAGTAAAGCAGTCTTTGTTAATATTAAGCGTGAGTCCTAACGCCTTCATGTTAAAATTGCCTTTTTGTAGATCAAGCACACTAAATTGTTGTTCATTCTCTGGTGTATCAGAAAGCACGCTTGGTGTGTTAGAAGCCCATTTATGTAAACTGAAGCTCCCGTAACCTAACATCTCACGTAACTGCCTTTTAGCCTCAAGAAGTTGTTGCAAATCACAGCAGGAATACAATATATCGTCAACATATGTACAGTTTCTTATTATAAATGCAGCTAAAGGTAAGTCGTTTTCGTGCCTCTGAGCTAGCTCATGCAAGCATCGTGTAGACAGATAACTGGACGACTTTACTCCGTAGGTGACAGTATCAAGACGAATACATTGTATTGGCTGGCTTGGATTGTCACGCCAGAGAATGTTCTGGAGAGAAGTGTGTTCCGGATTTACTAATATGTTGCGGAACATCTTCTTAATATCTGTGCTGAGAGTGTACTCTCCAAATCTAAACAATAATACAATATCAAACAACTCTTTTTGTACCATGGGCCCATTCAATAAAATATCGTTCAATGAGACCTTCTTATTAGTCTTCATCGAAGCATCAAAGACTACCCTTGTCCTTGTGCTTTTACTCTGCTCATTAATTACAGCGTGATGCGGCATAAAATATACCGGGTCATTATCAAAATTGTAAGAATGAATATCAATATAGTGCCCATGGCCAAGCTCTATATATTCATTTATAAATGCTTGATAATCAGTTAACAAGTTAATATTCTTTTGCAGTCTTTTTTCTAGACTGAGAAACCTATGCAAGGCCAAATCAAATGAGTTGCCTAAGGTTTTATTTATATTGCTAGACTCTAATTTTAATGGCAAGTCAACTTGAAATCGATTGTTTTCCAATTTAACTGAGTTAGTGAAGATATTTTCAGCTAACTCTTGCTCTGAATCCCCTTCTATTAGCAATTCCGGAACACTCTCCGTCTCCCAAAACTTCTTGATACTGTCACTTACTTCTGTGTCACACTTAGCACAAACGAGAGATACAACCTGGTGTTTAATGAAGTTAGCAGCCAACGGGCCAGCAACGACATGGCCAAGCTTGGTATTCAGGACGCAGGGGAGCGACGATTGTTGCTGATCAGCTAGGCCATTGTGTGCAGTCAGTTGCTGTGTCTCCTCAAGCGGCAGAAGAATCTGGAAAAAACCATCCGCACCAATGACCAAATTTATTTCTGATGGCTGATTAAAAGTTGTATCTGCCAATGTGACACCGGGAGGGATATGAATGTCCGTTACATCAATTTGTGCCTGAGGCAACTTGCATGTAATTTTGTCTACTACATGACAGTTAATAAGTGTGTTGAATGGGGATGTCAATGAGTGAACTTGCAAAGGAATACAATAGCTGACTTTACTTGTGCTTTCGGTCACACCAATGAGGTTAATATCACTTCGCTTAGGTGTGAGACCCAAGACCTCAATGGCCTTTTGTGTGACAAGTGATACTTGTGAGCCAGAGTCTAGAATGCATTTTACATGCACTTCTCTCCCGTCTTTAGCAAAGAGCTTTACACGTGCTGTTGGGAGCAAAACATTATTGTTATTAGCGGAGTCCTCAGTCAGTAGAACTACCGGGTCCATCCCACTGTTTTCATTGCAGTGGAGCAATGTATGATGAGGTTTCTTGCACTGCTCACACCGGAAGTGGAATCTGCACTTACCACCATGGGGATTTAAACAAGTGGTACATAAACGTTTTTCACTCACAAAGGCCAACCTTTCCTTTGCTGGCAAAAGTTTGAATTTGGGACAAGCAAATAATTTGTGTGCATACTTACAATATGCGCATTCCAGTGAAGTCTTGGTCGCCGCCAACGCTACCTTTTTCGCTGAGGGCATGGTGGAAGCCCTGCGCGTACCCAGCTCGGCTTGCTCCGAGGTCGTGGTTTCTTCTAGAGCACGCGCACGCCTTTCTAAATAATTCAGTAGGTCCTTTACAGACGGGTCACTCTCCTCATCGCGATCAAATTGATACGACCGTGCACTATACGCATCCAGTTTCCTCTTGAGAATGCCCAGCAATAGAAGGTCCCATGCTGCTACGTCGGCGTCCAGATTTTCGAGTGCAGCCAACGTTTGACGGATCACTGAAACGAAATTTCTGAAATGCTCAGCATTTGCAAACTTGGGCAATGGTGGTAAATCCAAAATGGTGTTTACATGTTCAGAAGCTATCTGCTGTTTGTTGTAAAATCGTTTGTCCAATAACTGTATTGCCTTGTCATAACTTTCACTGACTAAAGGAAGGTTTTTAATTAAATCGTAAGGTTGTCCCTCTAGGAACGACCTTAAATAGTACAATTTTTGCACGTTATCCATGGCCTTGTTGTTATGAATAACGGATTTGTAAATTTGTATGAATGCTACATACTCAGAGTATTTGCCGGAGAACGTAGGTATATTAATATTCGGCAGTTTTGGCCTACAAATGACACTACTGCTACCTGACTCCTGGGTTCCTTGTGAACAATCGCTCTGTTTCTTAATATTTTCGTTTAAAACAGTTACACAGTGAAAATATCTTTTTTCTACCTCGTCTATATTTTCTGTGTCTGACGAATTTAAAGCCAATATTTTCATGTTAAAGGCCTCATACTCCTTAAAAGCCGATAATAATTTGTCACGTTTGGTAATTAATGCCTCAGTGGAACATTTTCGGACTTCATTTTCGTCAGACACAAAATTAAAAATTCTAGTTACAATACCTTTTATGTATCCACGAGAAACACTTAAGTTTTTTAATTCCTCCATTGTATTTTCGCTGTACTACTATATTAGTATCACAAAACTGCATAAAATTGTTGAAATGCTTTGAAATTAGTTTTATGAAAGCACGACGCTAAGTTGAAAAACCAAGGTGAAAACAAAATGGAGTTTCTAAAAATAGAATTATCTTATTCAATTTCTGTAAATTAAAATCGACCAATGACAGCGCAGAATGAAGCCGGCGTCTTCCGAGATGCGACGAAGTCGACCCGCCGAATTTTAATTGGCTCAAAAAATAGCGCACTCGCATGAACACGCTCCCGATGTCCTCGACGAACGCTCGGAAGGTTGGCACTACTGGACTTCAATTGTTCCCGCTCCACGCGTGACTCGCAGAAATGAATAAAAAATGTCTCTGGATGTTGAAGTTGGTATTAGGTATTTCTTGATAATTCGCAGCAATCGATACAATACTTGATGAAAATCTTCAGATAATGTTCTTGAACGGTTTCGTGATGGATATTTACCGTCGTCGCAAGCATGTATTGCCGATCCCTGTTATTTTTGATGTAATTATGAAACGTAGGTACACTAATAAAAATAGATAGGTAGTTATTTGGCACTGTTCGAAGAAATCGCTATATACTTGAAGGATTTTTAAATAGTCCTTTTGAATCGCAAGTATAATGTAGAAATACGTAACTGTTCTTGGTGTCGATGTAAAAATAAGATCGCGACACTTATAATTTTGGCACTGAACTTCACAGTTTTTCGCAGCAACTTGAATGTTCTTGAATATAGATCGCAAGATTCGCAAGTATTGCTGATGTGATCTGCCTTCCCGGCCTCGACGTATACAGTATACACGCAGGCTTCGTTGTGTATTCGCGCAGTGAAAATCGCAGAAACAAAATGGTAGTCGACGCGCAGCTAGAAATGCTTCGCTCGATGGACCATGTTCGGCTCTTGGTTTGTGTGGACTGTATGTAGATGGTGAGAGGTCGAGAGTTCTAAATCCAACTGCAGCAAAACACCAGATTGTTACTTTTCACTGTTTAATTAAATTGTTAATAAAAATACACTTTTACTTTACACTTTCGCGGGAGGCGTCGGCCATTCGAGACTAAAAAAATTGCTATACCAAAAAATATTAACTTTATACTTGTGTTGCCAGCAACACCATTCACTATAGCTTGTTTGCCAAACAATCGACCCTTTCGTTACCATCTATGCCGACATGGGAGGGAACCCACTGTAACTTAATAACTTTGTTTAGCTGTTTTAATTCACAGAGTGACTCAAGAATAGTGTAAGCTAACGGGAACCCTCGAGCACTCGAGGTGCACCGTGCCACGTGTTGAAGCGCGCTTCTAGAGTCCGATAAAATTACAAATTTGTCAAAATCAACACTTCTAACATAAGAGAGCGCTTCACTAATAGCAATTAACTCTGCATACATAATGCAGACATTATTATTAATTTTAAATTTCACCGAAATGTCACTCTGGTAATCAAACATTGCAGCACCCACTCCCTGAACATCTTTGGAAGCATCCGTGTATATTTTATAATAATCCTTATATGTATGACCCAACATAGCCGTACATTTAGACTTCAATTCATATGATGCACTCGCTTTTTTAAACCCCTTACAGTCTTCGATTTTATATTTAATTATATCACTCAGATCAATATATTGAACCCAATAATTTAGAGAAAACATTTTCAATAGTGCCGCCGAATGGACAGGTAAAGATTTCAACATATTGTATATAAACAATAGTGCCGGTATTTTTTTCCTACGCCAATAAATGCTACCGTCAGACAAACGGGACAGTTCTTCAACCATATCACAAATTTTGCTATTTTCCAACGATTTATTCTTAAGCCAAAATTTACCCGCTAGGTACAAACGCCTTAAATGTAATGGCTGGAGACACAACTCATTCTCCATAACGTGGATTGGAGTTGTTTTTATAAAGCCGCCAATAATTCTCATACACTGATTTTGGACCTTGTCTAGGCTGCTTATATTATTTTTAGCACTTGTATCGTATAAGAAACTGCTATAATCCAACCTACTTCGGATTATAGATATATATATTCTACGTAGGTGTTTGGGATGTACTCCCCAACTAGAACCGGCCAATACTTTAAATATATTTAAAAATTTTAGAGTTTTTTGGGTAATTTCCCTTATATGTCTATTCCACCTAAGCGAACGATCAATCCATATACCTAAATACTTGACACATTCTACTAACTGTAATTTGGTGGTTTTAATATTAATATCTATCGGTTGTCGGTTGACGCCTTTCTTAAATAAACAAATTTTAGTTTTCTTTTGTGAAATTTCCAAACCAATATTCTCAATAATATTATTAAAGCAGTTAAGTGCCAATTGCATTACTTCAGATCCCTCTCTCAGGCTATTGCTATAAACATACAAAACAAAATCATCCGCATATTGTGAAACTATAACATTCTGAATACTTTTACATATAGAGCTCGTCACAACATTAAATAACAAAGGAGACAATGGATCCCCCTGAGCAATGCCTTTGCTAGTGATTCTAGTTAACTTAGATGAATTTAATTCAATACATAACTCTCGAGCTCTAAGAAACTCCCAAAGATACTTACATATAACAGAACTCACCCCTAGTCTATCTAAAGTACATAATAATACTGAAATATCTACATTATTATAGGCATTAGAAACATCTACAAAACAACCCAAAGTCATTAGGTCTCTAGTAAAACCTAACTGAATATACAAAATTAGTCGAGCTAAGCTATCAAGACTAGAGCGGGCACGTCTAAAACCGACGGTGCATTCAGAAAAGCACTTATTTCTTTCTAAAAACCACTCGAGTCTAAACTTTAGGATGTTATGAAAAATTTTACAGGGACCGGATATTAACGAAATTGGTCTTACTTCAGGTGAAGTGGCTGAGTGGGTGATACCTGGCTTCGGAATAGGAACTATTTTAATTTTCCTCCATTGATTGGGTATTATACCATTATTCAAAATCTTATTATACATTTGTAGTAGTAACTGTTTTCCAGATTTTGGGAGGTTTTTAATCATTGAAAAGGATATATTGTCAGCTCCAGGAGCGGTGTCGTTATTTTTTATAGCCCGCTCCAATTCTTGCATAGTAATAGGAGTAATTAGAACCATATTATTAGTATGAAAGTCAGGTGAATTTGGACAAACGAAATCTGGACATAGTTCATGAAGTAGAGTATTCGCTTTTGCTTCATCTATAGTAAACGTGAAATTTCTATATCCTTTAAGCCATCTCATATTGCGCCAAACCTCTACAGCCGACATAGCTCCAGCAATGGACGTACAAAATTCCCCCCAGCACTTTCTTTTGGCCCTTCTTATTAATTTTTGAGCAGCTGAAATCTTTGTTTGAAGGACAGACAAATTATCCGGGGTAGGATTTCTCCTAAAGATTGCAAGTGCTTTTCTTCTTTCTGCAACTGCGCACGAAATCTCCTTATTCCAGTATCTTTTAGGAGTGAATTGTTTGATGCGTTGAGGATTTTGACATATTTTAACGTATGGTATATTTGCATCAGCCGCTTTGTCTATGATATTGGTCAACTGATTATAAGCAATTTGAACATCTTCCGAGCAACGTAATAAGGCTAGCGCTTCATCTACATAATTAGAGTAGTCTTTCCACTTAGCTTCTTTAAAATTCTTTCTCTTAATTATTTGAGGGGATACATTGATACAAGAGGTAACTTTAATTAACAGGTGGTCACTCCCTAAATTTTCATTCATCACTTTCCATGTAAAATTGAGAGCAATATCCGGAGAGGCTATAGTAATATCCGGCGTAGTCTTCTGTGAAGCTCCGTTTACTAATTTGATGCGGGTATGTGAACCATCGTTAAGGACTATCAAATTGCTAGAAATTGAAGCATCAAATATTTCCGAGCCTCTTCGGTTAGTTTTATATGACCAGGTGCTGTGGTGGCCATTAAAATCACCCATAATCAAAGTCTTCTTAGGAAAACGAGAGAATATATAGTCCCAATCTTGTGATGCAGTTCGTGCTGACGATGGGCAGTAAAGTGATATTACATATTCTATTTCGGCACAATTCAACAGCTTGACACATAATATCTGAATATCCGGGTTAGCAGAAACGAATTGACACCGTTGTGCTTTGATGGAGAAGTGAGTGAGAATCGCAACACCGCCATAGGAATCATATCTATCCTGACGATAAACATTATACCCGCTTATTCTGAAATGGCTGTCCGGTTCAAGCCATGTCTCATTTATGCAAGCTATATGTATCTTTTCTTGTGAGAGAATGAGGTCAAATTCATCAGCCTTGGGTCGGATACTTTGACAATTCCACTGTACAAAATTGAGGTGTTGAATATTTCTATCCATTGTAAATAAACGACTTAATCATAGGCCAACCTGAAAAATATTGCGTAATCCAATCTAGTATCTCCTCCACAATAATCTTACCACAAGATTTAACTTTTTCTGCAAATGACATCTTCTTCATAAATATAATATCTCTTATTTTATATAGTAATTCCTTTAATGAAATATCGTTGCCCTTGGTAACTGACTCATTTGAGTGATTTTCATCTCTACTGTTTATTTCTTCTTGGTTTGACTGTCTCTTCTTCTTTCTTTCCCTCAAACGGTTCTCTTTAGGTTGCTTTTTTCTTTCTTCATGGATTTCAACAGTTGTAAGCAACGAGTGTGTTCCATGATTTTCAACATCTGAACTTTCTGGACTATTATTGGCTGCAGATGACATTATATCTTTTTGAAATGGTTTATCATGACGCACAACATCAGCATACGAGGGATAAAGGTTTCTGTCAGATGGTTGTTCTGGCACGTTAACTGCTTGATCTGGCATTGTAACTGGTTGATCTGGCACGCTTGATCTAGCCGTAGAAGTTCTTGGTGAAACGTATGCAGTCATCGCCTTCTTGTATGTACAGTTATATTCTGCCATAAGTTCCCTAATCCTCTTTTCTTTTAGGAAAACTGGGCATGTTTTTGACAAGGACATGTGTTTGCCCGAACAATTAATACATTTGAAACGAGTTGTTTCACAGGTGGGATGAGAACCAGAGCATTTTGGGCAGAGAATTTTCTTAAATGGACATACTTTCGAACTGTGACCAAACTTCCAGCATTTTGTACACTGCGTCACCGGGAACACATATGGAGTAACCTTCACTCTAGTATTGTGAGTGAAAATGTGAGCTGGCAGGGAAGGTCCCTTAAAGCATAATCTCACAGATTCACAGTCTTCCCATGTACTGGTGTACGAGTCATAACGTTTCAACCTTTTAGCATGCATGATTGGGATGTCACTGGTGAGGTTTTCCAATATTTCTTCGTCTCTTAACTCCATTTCAATGTTTTTGATAACCCCATACGACATTACGACTTCAAAGGTTTTCTGGCAGCGGTAGTCCTGATCTTTAAAGTATTTACACTCGATCAACCTTTCCGCTCCTTCCTCGCTATTAAATTGTATCAACACTTTGTACGGATTTAGATATTTTACCCTAGTCACTCCTGTAATTAGTTCCGCCTTCAAAATTCGCGCCAATGCGATTTGTTTCGGTAATTTCTCTTTACTTGACAAGCTGATTTCAATTTTTTCCTCTGATTTTCTATCCGTCTGCTCACCTGATTCACTTACTGCAACTACCTTACCCCTTCGTCCCACCTCCATCCACACTTCGTCCATATTTGTCTCCCTCCTACGTTTACTCACACGCTTAGCACACGAAACTTTATTCGTTAAACCATTTAACGGAGGTGTAGTACATGAAGACACTGCATTGTTCTCCGCTGAGTCATTTAAATCTATTTCATTCTCGGCTTCGTCGCACGACATCGAACTAACGCCATAAAACCAGTTTCACAAAAGATAAGCGGAGATAAGACGCGCAAACAACTTAATACAAAACAGTAGCACGTCCAACTCGAATGTGGTCACGATCGCAACTGAGCAAGCTCTTTGAGCGTGTGCTCGTTCATCGTCTCGCCGGACACATAGTCCTGAATGACGCCCAGTTCGGGTTCCGCGTTGGCCGGTCGACGGTGGACGCCATCAACCGTGTCAGGGAGCAGGCGGAGGATGCGGTGGCCCGGGGTGACGTGTTGTTGGCTGTGTCGTTGGACATATCCAACGCTTTCAACACGCTACCCTGGGAGGCAGTCATGGCGGCGCTAAGCTATTTTGAGGTCCCCCATCACCTGCAAAGGCTAGTGCGGGACTATTTTGATGGGAGAGCCGTGGTGTACCCGACGCGGAACAGCTGGGCACGCCGAGTAATGTCGTGCGGTGTTCCACAGGGTTCGGTCCTGGGACCGTTCCTGTGGAACATCGGGTACGACTGGGTGCTGCGCGGGGCCACGTTGCGAGAGGTCGGCGTAACCTGTTACGCCGACGATACCCTCGTGTCGGCCCGTGGCAGTACCCATCGGGAGGCCGGCATCCTCGCCACGGTGGGAGTGGCACAGGTGGTGCACCGCATCCGACATCTGGGGCTCGAGGTGGCCCTACAGAAATCTGAGGCCTTGGCCTTTCATGGGCCACGGAACGCGCCACCACCGAACGCCCACATTGAGGTTAGCGGAACCTCTATCGCCATCGGGTCGACGATGAAGTACCTGGGACTCGTCCTCGATGGCAGATGGAGCTTCCAAGAGCACTTCCGGCGCTTGGCCCCAAAGTTGGTGGCTGCAGCCGGAGCGCTTGGGGGAGTGCTCCCCAACCAGGGAGGACCGGGGGGATCATGCCGCCGCCTGTACGTCGGAGTCATCCGCTCCATGGCGCTCTATGGTGCGCCCATATGGGCGGAGTCTCTAAGTGCCCGAAACCGGATCCTACTGCGGCGTCCACAGCGGGTCATGGCACTCAGGGTGGCCCGGGCGTACCGGACAGTGTCCTACACGGCGGCTTGCCTAATAGCGGGCAGTCCGCCGTGGGAGCCCGAAGCTCGAGTTCTCGCGGCGGTCTACAGGCGGCGCGCTGAAGTCAGTGCCAACGGCGATCTCCCACACCCTCGGGAGGTGGCACAGTGGAGGGAGGACGCCCGCACTATCCTCTTCCAGCAATGGAAGGAAGTGCTGGAGACCCCGGATGCTAGCCGGGAGTTGATGGCGGCGATCCGGCCGGTCCTCCGGGACTGGACCGAGTGCCCCGGTGCTCCCACCTACCACCTCACGCAGGTCCTCACCGGGCACGGGTGCTTTGGTGAGTACCTGTTTAGGGTGGTCGGGAGGGAGCCAACCGCCGAATGTCATCATTGTGTGGGCGGAGTAGTGGACACGGCACGACACACGCGCGAGGAGTGCCCCGCTTGGGCGATCCCTCGCGCTGCCGTGTCCGCAGTAATAGGGGCGGACCTCTCGCTGCCGGCCATGGTTAGGGCCATGAGCGGCAGCGAGCAGGCCTGGAGAGCGGTCGCCACCTTCGCGAACATAGTCATGTCCGCGAAGGAAGCGGCGGAGAGGGAGCGGGAAGACTCTGTCGACTCGCTCCCGATTCGCCGCAGGCGACCGGGAAGGCGGCGACGGGCGTACTTGGTCGCAATCGATCGAGCGCCGCCTTGACGGGGACCTGTGGACGGTAGTCGGGGGACCGCTGTCCACAACATAGGTCCCGTGCTGTAGGGCTCCCCAAGTGTTCCGGGCAGCCCTCGGCGGAGGGGGAGGCGCTTGACGCGCTCCCATGGGCGCTGGGCCCCAAAGGGCATCCGCCGGCGGGGACGCGGTTGTGTGCAAATGCGTTCCCGTATCCCCGCCACACGGCGGCAAGGAGGAACACCGTTGGGTTTTAGTGGGTATACCGGGTGGCGACACCCGGAGAGTCCCACATAACCACGTTGCCCCCCCGGGCGGCGTGTTATGCGTAACGCATTTCCCAACGTTAAAAAAAAAAAAAAAGGATATTGCAAATTCAATTCAATTAAATTATTTATTGCATTCCATGTAGTACAATGGGGTGTTACATAGGCATAGGAACTAAAACATGGACCCTGTAGGGCACAGCAACGTTGAAGGGAAGAGAGGAAGTGTGTATTAAAATTAAAACTCAATGAACAATCAATTAAAAAAAAATCAATTCAATCAATTGATTCAATCTAGTAGTATATTATTGGGCATTCTGCCCCACCTATCGTTCGCTCTGCTCACGACCGTTCGCTGCGCTCACTTAGGTGGGTGGAATGCCCAATAATATAAGATCAACATCGTAATGTGTATATAAGGTAAATTATACGACTCTTTTAATCATTATAATTTTAGCTATATCAGGTGACATTCATTGCGACTATGAAGTTTATTAAACAACCGGATTCGTTGCAAATTGACACTTTTTGTTTAAACACGCAAAACAAAAATATCCGTCATGGTAAACTATTACCTAATACAATCAGGTGTATAGTATGCGGACCTTGTAATTGCGGGAAAACAAATCTTGTTATTGGTCTTCTTTTGCATAAGGATGGGTTGCATTTTAAAAATGTTTACGTGTATTCAAAAACATTAGATCAACCTAAATACATATTTTTGGAAAAAGTCCTAGACATGGTGCCCAGTGTCTCATTTTCAAAATATAAGGATAGTGAAGAAGTTCTCAGCCCCCAGGATGCTAAACCAAATTCAATAATTATATTTGATGACGTAGCGTGTGAAAATCAGAATAACATGCGAGATTATTTTGCGATGGGTAGGCATCGAAACATAGATTCGTTTTATTTAAATCAAACTTACAGTAAGGTTCCAAAACAACTAGTACGAGACAATGCTAATTTGATTATTTTGTTTAAGCAAGATGAAATAAATATGAAACACGTTTATGATGAACACGTTAACACAGATATGTCCTGGAATGAGTTCCGTGAAATGTGTTCTAAAATATGGAGTGAACCATATAGTTATTTGGTGATCAATAAAGATTGTCAGAAAAATGAAGGATGTTATAGAAATAAATTTGACAGTTTCGTATTTTTTAATTGATCATATCATTTTTCTGATATATAATGCGATGTTACTTGGTAAATCGCGTTATTTTGCCTAAAGATTTAGCAGAAGCACAAACTTATTTTAATAATGGAAGCTTGTTTAAAACGCCAAATAGTCAATGCAGCAGAAGCTGTTAAAAAAAAGGTTAAGAAGTTGCGAAACATTGAAACCGAAAATGAAGAAGCTTTGAAATCTGTATTCAGACCTATAATAAATCCATTAAATAAAATTGCCAATAAACGCTCCCATAAATTGACAGAAAATGGGATTCGCAAAACAGAAAAGCCGAATTATGAAGATACTATCACGCAACCGTATACTGCAAGCTGTGAAAACGTTAATGAAGATGACTATGAAAACAATAATAGTGCCAGTGATAAGGACTACAATGAAAGAAGTAATGATAGTGATAATCATAGTATTGATCTAGAAAATAGTAGCGACTCGTTCAAAACAGTTGAATGGAACGATGATACAGAAGACAATTTGTCTTCATGGTCATTAACGCCTGAAGATTTTACAAATGTTCCATATGGTGTGAGGAATGAACGAGGAAAATTGATGCTTGGTACAATTCCAATCACTATAGGAGACAAGACCATTAAAATAGATGGAAACCGATATACTACTACTCCAGGATTAATTGAACTATTATATAAAAAAAATCCAGATTTGTCTTCGGTTACAGAAGACGATAAAAAAATATATAAGTCACTGCTTTTGATTTCCAATGCTCACAGGCGCGATTACGATCCTAAAAAACCGATAAACGGCAATAAAGGTAGAAAGTATCTACAAATTATACAACCTCTTTTCAAGTTACCTAACAATACAACCCCAAACCTTAGTCCAATGCCAAAAGGAAAGGGCTTGTCAGTAATGAAGAAGTGGAATAAAAACGTAGATTACGTGTATTGGAATGATCCTAACGAATTGGTTGAAAGATTAAAGTTGTTGATTGCTTCTCAAGAGGCCGGCAATACAGGTTTAGATAATGAAATAATTTCTATTATAGAAGAACTCAAAGAAAGTGGTATTATCTATACTTATAATAAATCTGTAGAGAGGTCAATTCTGTACATTAAATATTTTTTCAAAATAACTATCAGGGGGTGATAAGTGGTCGATACTGATGCCAAAAATGCAATCAGTAAATTTTTTGTCTGTCTGTCTGTCTGTCTGTCTGTCTGTCTGTCTGTATGTTCCTTATAGAAACAAAAACTACTGGACGGATTTTAATGAAACTTATTACAATTATTCTTCACACTCCTGGACAGGTTATAGTATACTTTTCATCACGCTACAATCAATAGGAGCAGAGTAGTGAAGGGAAATTCTTTTGTATGAAAAATCTAAACCACTCAAGTTAGACGTTTGAAATTTGGCATGCAGGTACCTTAGATACCGTAGAGGTGCACCAAGAAAGGAATTCCCGAAATTCCTACGGGAACGGGAATTAGCGGGAAAATCCTTTTGTATGAAAAATCTAAACCACTCAAGTTAGACGTTTGAAATTTGGCATGCAGGTACCTTGGATACCGTAGAGGTACACTAAGAAAGGAATTCCCTAAATTCTCACGGGAACGGGAATTAGCGGGAAAATCCTTTTGTATGAAAAATCTAAACCACTCAAGTTAGACGTTTGAAATTTGGCATGCAGATACCTTAGGTACCGTAGAGGTGCACTTAGCAAGGAATTCCCGAAATTCCCACGAGAACGGGAATTAGCGGGAAAATCCTTTTGTATGAAAAATCTAAACCATTCAAGTTAGATGTTTGAAATTTGTCATGCAGGTACCTTAGATACCGTAGAGGTGTACTAAGAAAGGAATTTCCGAAATTCCCACGGGAACGGGAATTAGCGGGAAAATCCTTTGGTATGAAAAATCTAAACCACTCAAGTTAGACGTTTGAAATTTGGCATGCAAGTACCACAGGTACCGTAGAGGTGCACTAAGAAAGGAATTCCCAAAATTCTCACGGGAACGGGAATTAGCGGGAAAATCCTTTTGTATGAAAAATCTAAACCACTCAAGTTAGACGTTTGAAATTTGGCTCGCAGGTACCTTAGATACCGTAGAGGTGCACTAAGAAAGGAATTCCCGAAATTCCCACGGGAACGGGAATTAGCGGGAAAATCCTTTTGTATGAAAAATCTAAACCACTCAAGTTAGACGTTTGAAATTTGGCATGCAGGTACTTTAGTAAACTTAAAGCTTAGTTGCAACAGGATATTACAAAATTCCCACGGGAACGGTAGTTAGCGGGAAAAAACATTTGTATGAAAAAATCAAATCCAAATAAAAGGAGAAACTGACTGACTCAGTGACTGACATATCAACGCATAGCCTGAACGGCTAAATGTAGGCATTTGAAATTTGGAAGGGACATAGTTTAGGTACCGTAGAGGTGCACTAAGAAAGGAATTCCCGGAATTCCCACGGGAACGGAAATTAGCGGGAAAATCTTTTTGTATGAAAAATCTAAACCGCTTAAGTTAGACGCTTGAAATTTGGCATGCAGGTACCTTAGTTAACTTAAAGCTTAGTTGCAACAGGATATTGCAAAATTCCCACGGAAACGGGAGTTAGTGGGAAAAAAACATTTGTATGAAAAAATCGAAACCGCGTAAGATAGATGTTTTCAATTCAATTCAATTAAATTATTTATTGCATTCCATGTAGTACAATGGGGTGTTACATAGGCATAGGAACTAAAACATGGACCCTGTAGGGCACAGCAACGTTGAAGGGAAGAGAGGAAGTGTGTTGCCTGGAAGATAAAGGTTGCCTGGAAGAGATTGCTACTTAGCAATAAGGCCGCCTATTGTACTAATTCTATTTCTCTTTTGTTTTGTTTTTTGTTTTTTCCTGTTTGTGCAATAAAGTATTTGTTATTGTTATTAAGTGTGTATTAAAATTAAAACTCAATGAACAATCAATTAAAAAAAAAATCAATTCAATCAATTGATTCAATCTAGCATGCATGCATACCTTAGTAAATATAAAGTTTATTTTTGGCTGTATCTTGAAAAATGGGAGTTATTGGGAAAAAAATTGTACTTATGAAAAAATCTAAACTGCATAAGTATGCACTCCCACACACACAAAGATCTCTCTCTTATATAAGACGCCACGCGGACGAAGTCGCGGGCAAAAGCTAGTAAACTAAAAAAAATACTTCACAAAATATTTATAGTTTCATTCGTAACTTAATAATTAAAAGAACCACACCTGTTTCAAAACCATGAATATTGATAAATTCGGACATCACGTTCATAAAAGAATGCGGCTGCCTGAATTATATGATTTAACTAAAACTATTACAAGAACAGATAACGGTGAGTTTAATTTACATTCGCAAAGATTAAGAGGTGTGGTGATACCTATTGAAGCAGACGATGTAGTCAATAAAGAATATGTGGATCAAACAATTCGTAATTTTTATACAAAAGAAGAAATAAAAAGTTATATTCAACAAAACAAGAAAGAAAATATATTTGAAATGCAACTAGCAATAAATCGTTTAAAAGCAACTATTATTGCATATATAGATCAGAAGTTGCAAAACCTTGATACACCTAAGTTAAATAAATCTACTCAACATGATAAAACAACAAATAGTGAATGAAATTCATAAGACAGGTCGAAAAAACTTCATACGTCGCTCCGTTATTCTAAAAGGAATAGACGACTTATGGCAAGCAGATTTGATAGACTTTAAAAACATAAAACCCTATAATAAAGGGTTTAGCTTTATTTTGGTCGTGATTGACTGTTTTTCTAAATATGCTTGGGTAGTGCCACTGAAAACTAAAAATAAATTAGATGTTACAAACGCTTTTCAAGAAGTATTGGAAAAAAGTAAGAGAACCCCTTGTAATTTGCAAACTGATATGGGTACAGAGTTTTACAATGACAAGTTTTCAAATTTAATGCAAAGTTTGGATATCAACCATTACTCTTCATTTTCAATCAAAAAGGCATCAATTGTGGAGAGATTAATTAAAACTTTAAAAAATAATCTTTACAAATTATTTAGTTTAAATGGAAGTTATAATTGGATTGACAAATCATTAAACGTTGTAGTGAAAACATACAACAATACAAAGCATCGTACTACTAAATATAAACCAGTTGAAGTTAATCGTAATAATGCAGCTATGGTGAAAGAAAATATTCAGTCTAAGCTAAATAAACTGTCTTCGTTAACTAAGAATAAATTTAAAATTGGTGATTACGTACGTATAAGAAAATATAAAAGTAGCTTTCATAAGGGATACACTCCTAATAGGTCTACTGAAATATTTAAGATAAGAAAAGTGAATAAAACTGTCCCTGTAACATATTTAGTTGAAGACCAAAGAGAAATACCAATATCTGGGGCTTTTTATCAACAAGAACTTCAGAAAACATGTTACCCTGATGTGTATCTTATAGAAAAAGTAATTAAGAAACTTGGTAATAAATTGTATGTAAAATGGTTAGGACTTAGTGATAGTTATAATAGCTGGATTAACAATAAGGCTATTGTGCAATAAATCACTTTATATAAATATGATTTTCAATTTAAATCCATAACATTATAAAACAAGCAATGCAAGGCAGTGGACTTCTCAATAATTTAATAAACAATTTACCGTTCGAGTTACATTTACCTGGATATAATTACTGCGGTCCAGGAACCAAGTTAGAAAAACGTTTACTGCGTGGTGATAAAGGAGTAAACGGATTAGACGAAGCTTGTAAGGCTCACGACATATCATATTCAAAATATTCTGATTTGAAAAATCGACATAAGGCAGATTTACAATTACTTAACATGGCTAAACATCAACTGAAATCAAAAAAATCAAGCAAAGGTGAAAAACTTGCTTCATGGTTGGTTAGCAAAGTTATGAAGGCTAAATTAAAAACTGGAAGTGGATTAAAAAAATTTGGTTCTCTGGTTTCCAAGATTCGTAAACACGTAAAAAACAGTAACCCAAAAGATAACAAGACTATGATTAGATGTGCTTATCTCGCTGCGAAGAAACTTGTCTCTAAAAATCATAAAATTAGAGTGCCTCGCGTTTTGCCTTTGCCGAAGACAGGAGGAATTTTACCACTAGTTCCAATTTTTGCTGGATTATCGGCACTAGGCACTTTAAATTTGAATTTGAATTTGAATTTAGCCGGGGGTGCAGCGGGTATTGCTAAAACTCTTAATGAATACAAAGCTAGCCAACAGAGTTTACGAGAAACGGAACGTCACAATAGGGCAATGGAAATGAGAAAAATAGGGAAAGGTTTATTTGTTAGGCCGTACAAAAAAGGCAATGGATTATACATTAATCATGCAAAAAACTAATTAGTAAGCTACCTAATCGTGCACTTAGTAATGTGGATATTCTAAAACTCGCCATACATATACCTTATTTTCGAGGAGGTGAAAGATCAATTACCTACAAAATCTAATCTTATTGAATGTGGTATTATAAATTTGGATAACTCTGAAAATAACGGAACACATTGGGTAGCTTATGTCAAAGTAAACAATTATTGCGAATACTTTGATAGTTATGGGGATTTAAAACCCCCGTTGGAATTTTTATACTATGTTCAGAACTGTGAATTATTTTATAACTATACAAGGTTTCAAGAATTCAATTCTGTGAAATGTGGCCATTTGTGTTTAGAATTTTTAATTAACTTTTGGTTTAAATAAATTATGTATAAAGTAAGGAAACATTTTTTTATTTTATCATTTGCACCATGTCTTTTACACTATCAATAACTGGGAACTCCGCTCTTTTATCTACATATTATACACCAACTTTACAATTAGAAGGCGAGTACGAATGTGCACTATTGTATTTAGCAACATTTAATTCTATTCCAAATATTGATAAAAGAAACAATAAATTATACTACGGTGAAAACAAAGTCATCGAAATACCTGAAGGTACCTATGAACTTCAAGATATAAATGATTATATAAGAACCAAAATTGACGTACCATTCAATCTGTCATGCAACAATAATACAATGACAACATCGTTATTTTGTTCTAAAGATATTAATTTTGAAAAACATGATTCTTTAGGGCATTTATTGGGATTTTCTAATCAGGTTCTAGAGGGAAATATATTACACACGTCTCACCTTCCCGTTAACATTTTACCAACGACTGTGGTGAGGGTTGAATGTGATATAGTGAGCGGATCATTTATAAACGGAAAATCAAGCCATATTATTTATGAACTAGCTTTTGCCCGCGACTTCGTCCGCGTGGCGTGTTATATAAGAGAGAGATCTTTGTGTGTGTGGGAGTGCATACTTATGCAGTTTAGATTTTTTCATACAATTTTTTTCCCAATAACTCCCATTTTTCGAAATACAGCCAAAAATAAACTTTATATTTACTAAGGTATGCATGCATGCTAGATTGAATCAATTGATTGAATTGATTTTTTTTTTAATTGATTGTTCATTGAGTTTTAATTTTAATACACACTTCCTCTCTTCCCTTCAACGTTGCTGTGCCCTACAGGGTCCATGTTTTAGTTCCTATGCCTATGTAACACCCCATTGTACTACATGGAATGCAATAAATAATTTAATTGAATTGAATTGAAAACATCTATCTTACGCGGTTTCGATTTTTTCATACAAAGGTTTTTTCCGCTAACTCCCGTTTCCGTGGGAATTTTGCAATATCCTGTTGCAACTAAGCTTTAAGTTAACTAAGGTACCTGCATGCCAAATTTCAAGCGTCTAACTTAAGCGGTTTAGATTTTTCATACAAAAGGATTTTCCCGCTAATTTCCGTTCCCGTGGGAATTCCGGGAATTCCTTTCTTAGTGCACCTCTACGGTACCTAAGCTATGTCCCTTCCAAATTTCAAATGCCTACGTTTAGCCGTTCAGGCTATGCGTTGATATGTCAGTCACTGAGTCAGTCAGTTTCTCCTTTTATTTAGATTTGATTTTTTCATACAAATGTTTTTTCCCGCTAACTACCGTTCCCGTGGGAATTTTGTAATATCCTGTTGCAACTAAGCTTTAAGTTTACTAAAGTACCTGCATGCCAAATTTCAAACGTCTAACTTCAGTGGTTTAGATTTTTCATACAAAAGGATTTTCCCGCTAATTCCCGTTCCCGTGGGAATTTCGGGAATTCCTTTCTTAGTGCACCTCTACGGTATCTAAGGTATCTGCGAGCCAAATTTCAAACATCTAACTTGAATGGTTTAGATTTTTCATACAAAAGGATTTTCCCGTTAATTCCCGTTCCCGTGGGAATTTCGGGAATTCCTTTCTTAGTGCACCTCCACGGTACCTAAGGTACCTGCATTACAAATTTCAAACGTCTAACTTGAGTGGTTTAGATTTTTCATACAAAATGATTTTCCCACTAATTCCCGTTCCCGTGGGAATTTCGGAAATTCCTTTCTTAGTGCACCTCTACGGTATCTAAGGTACCTGCGAGCCAAATTTCAAACATCTAACTTGAATGGTTTAGATTTTTCATACAAAAGGATTTTCCCGCTAATTCCCGTTCCCGTGGGAATTTCGGAAATTCCTTTCTTAGTACACCTCTACGGTATCTAAGGTACCTGCATGACAAATTTCAAACATGTAACTTGAATGGTTTAGATTTTTCATACAAAAGGATTTTCCCGCTAATTTCCGTTCCCGTGAGAATTTTGGGAATTCCTTTCTTAGTGCACCTCTACGGTACCTATGGTACCTGCATGCCAAATTTCAAACGTCTAACTTGAGTGGTTTAGATTTTTCATACAAAAGGATTTTCCCGCTTATTCCCGTTCTCGTGGGAATTTCGGGAATTCCTTTCTTAGTGTACCTCTACGGTACCTAAGGTACCTGCGAGCCAAATTTCAAATATCTAACTTGAATGGTTTAGATTTTCATACAAAAGGATTTTCCCGTTAATTCCCGTTCCCGTGGGAATTTCGGGAATTCCTTTCTTAATGCACCTCTACGGTACCTAAGGTACCTGCATGACAAAATTTCAAACGTCTAACTTGAGTGGTTTAGATTTTTCATACAAAAGGATTTTCCCGCTTATTCCCGTTCTCGTGGGAATTTCGGGAATTCCTTTCTTAGTGCACCTCTACGGTACCTATGGTACCTGCATGCCAAATTTCAAACGTCTAACTTGAGTGGTTTAGATTTTTCATACAAAAGGATTTTCCCGCTTATTCCCGTTCTCGTGGGAATTTCGGGAATTCCTTTCTTAGTGTACCTCTACGGTACCTAAGGTACCTGCGAGCCAAATTTCAAATATCTAACTTGAATGGTTTAGATTTTCATACAAAAGGATTTTCCCGTTAATTCCCGTTCCCGTGGGAATTTCGGGAATTCCTTTCTTAATGCACCTCTACGGTACCTAAGGTACCTGCATGACAAAATTTCAAACGTCTAACTTGAGTGGTTTAGATTTTTCATACAAAAGGATTTTCCCGCTTATTCCCGTTCTCGTGGGAATTTCGGGAATTCCTTTCTTAGTGTACCTCTACGGTACCTAAGGTATCTGCATGCCAAATTTCAAACGTCTAACTTGAGTGGTTTAGATTTTTCATACAAAAGGATTTTCCCGCTAATTCCCGTTCTCGTGGGAATTTCGGGAATTCCTTTCTTAGTACACCTCTACGGTATCTAAGATACCTGCATGCCAAATTTCAAACGTCTAACTTGAGTGGTTTAGATTTTTCATATAAAAGGATTTTCCCGCTAATTCCCGTTCCCGTAAGAATTTCGGGAATTCCTTTCTTAGTGTGCCTCTACGGTATCTAAGGTACCTGCATGCCAAATTTCAAACGTCTAACTTGAGTGGTTTAGATTTTTCATACAAAAGGATTTCCCTTCACTACTCTGCTCCTATTGATTGTAGCGTGATGAAAAGTATACTATAACCTGTCCAGGAGTGTGAAGAATAATTGTACCAAGTTTCATTAAAATCCGTCCAGTAGTTTTTGTTTCTATAAGGAACATACAGACAGACAGACAGACAGACAGACAGACAGACAGACAGACAGACAAAAATTTTACTGATTGCATTTTTGGCATCAGTATCGACCACTTATCACCCCCTGATAGTTATTTTGAAAAAATATTTAATGTACAGAATTGACCTCTCTACAGATTTATTATAAGTATAGATTAAATATACATTTATTTCCATCTAAAGAAAACATGATAATCTATAATAAAATTACGACTCCTTCAATTAAAAATACCAGTTATTCTCGAGGCATCAACAAAAGAACATCTAAGAAGTGTAATAATTTATCTGCTGAAAATATAAATTTCCTCAAACAAATTGGTTTGAAAAAAATGAATATTTTAGATATATCATCTACACCTACTTACGACAACAGCATTGACGGTATTGAATTTCATTCTTATAAACCGTATGTGACAAGTTTCAACAGGAACGATGAAATACGCATCCCGATCAACCAGCAAGATTTATATGTTTTACCATCAGCCAGCACTCTATATCTAGAAGGAAAAGTGCTCGTCGGCAAGAGAGATTCGAAAGAAATAGCTTCGTCTGTTCAGTTTACAAACAATCCATTACTTTACTTTTTTCAAGATATTCGATATGAACTGAATGGTATCGAAATAGATAGAATAAAAAATGCTGGCGTAACCACTACTATAAAATCTTTATTATCTATGAATGAGTGTGAATCAAAAATGTCTAAAGTGTGGGGGTGGGATATTAATGGCACAAAAAATATAAATTCAGGTATTTTTTCTGCTTCTATTCCCCTCTGTAATATACTAGGGTTTGCAGAGGACTATAAGAAAATTATCATTAATTGCAGACACGAACTTATTTTGTTACGTAGTAATACTAATCTTAATGCATTAAAATTAAATACTGGAGAGATTGTTAACGATATTCAGATAAATAAAATAGTATGGCGTGTGCCACACGTGAAAGTATCCGATAAAGAAAAAATTAATTTATTGAAACATTTAGAAAGGGATAGACCAGTCCAATTAGCTTTTAGAAACTGGGACCTTTATGAATATCCTACTTTACCAAAAACTACAAAACATACGTGGTCAATTAAAACTTCATCACAAATCGAAAAACCTAGATACGTCATAATTGGTTTGCAAACTAATAGAAAAAATAATGGTGACGCAGACATGTCTCGATTCGACCATTGCAATTTACGTGATGTTAAAGTATACCTAAATTCCACTTATTTCCCTTATGAAAATTTAAATGTCAATTTTTCAAACAATAATATAGCTTTATTATACGAACAATACGCGAGGTTTCAACAGTCTTATTATGGACGCCGAACAGAACCATTACTAAGTGCAAAAGAATTTAAAGAAATAGCTCCGTTATTTGTGATAGATTGTTCGAGACAGGTTGATAATTTGAAGTCTGGACCTGTAGTAAATGTGCGAGTGGAAATAGAAACCAATACCGAAATACCAGATCTAACTTCGGCATATTGCTTAATTTTGAACGATTGCATAGTTGAATATAAACCGCTCTGTGGGGTGGTTAAAAAAATATCATGAATTCGCAAACAATAATCGTTGATGTTCAAGGTTTTAAGGATCTTAGAAATAACTTCATAATAAAGGAGCTCGCTATAGCAACCAGTGATTATACGCAAACTTTTTTGATTAAACCTCCATACTCGTATAATACTCTAACAAGGGAAGAAAAAAAACAAGTTACATGGCTCGAAAAAAATCGTAAAATATATTGGAGTGAAGGATTTATAGATCATCGAGAATTCAAACGTATTATACAGCCTTATTTAGCAAATAAAAACATTCTTACTAAAGGATTAGAAAAAGTAAAGTGGATAAAAGAATTAGGCTCTAATTGCGAAGTGACCGATTTGAGTGAAAAAGAATGTCCTAACCTTTCTAAATTATATGATAAATATACGAAAAATGAAAAAAAATATAACTGTATAAACCATTCTAAATCATGTGCTTTGAAAAATGTATTGTGTATTAAAAAATGGTGTATAGAAAATAATAAATTTATTGTGTAATGAATGAAAAAATAGTTTTATTTTTACCTTTAATAAATTGCTTTAGAAGAAAAATAAATAAAAACACCAGAATAAATATAAAATATTTATTGCACTAGAAATGATAATTACACAACTTTTTGATATGTTTGCGATAAGTGCTTCTGTCTGCGTTAACACTTCATCATAGGAATCCTTATGTACCACGTACTGGGCGCTCATTAAAATGTTTTCTTCAGGGTCCCCGTTGTCATGAGTAACTTGAGGACTGTTCTCTAGATCGACAACTTGGACTCTAATTAGTCGAGTGCCCGGGGTGTGGTGGTTTTGTAGCACGAAGGATGATGTGTCCTTATGACGTATTTTTTTTGAGACGCACTGCACGCTAACATTTCGCTTGGCAGGCTTCCTCTTCTTTGGTTCGCGGTGGAGTCTGGCCAACTCTGGATAATCTTCATCAAAGTTTGCCAGCGGGTCTTGCGCATGTTGTTCGAACATGTACGTGATGTCTTCAGATGACGTCGTCATGTTGATCTGTTAAACAAAAACATAAGATAAGAAAGACATATAAATACAAAAGAAAATAAAGTTTTTCTAAAATAAACACAATTTAGAACTATCTGTATATCTTCCTAGCGTTATTCCGTTTTTACAGGGTCTGCAGACTTATAATTTAGAATTAACGTCACAATACATAAAAAATACAAGTAATATAATAAAAAATAAAATAATAATATTGACTTACCAAGTAGATGCACTCGTGTCGTGTCTAACCTCTTCGAGTTTTAAAAATGAATGACGCACCTTGAAGGTATTAAAGTGTAGATTGCAAATAAAATGCAAAATACACAAAATGCACGATTTTTGCAAAATTTGCTAGAATGACGTATTGTGCTTACCAGTGATGTGTCGTTCCCGAGAATTTTCCCACTTAGGGAATGTACCCAGCAGTAAAAGACGGAAAATTTATGATAAAAAGAGCTTTATTACCTAACCTTTACGCAGATAACATTATAGAGCACAAAAAAGAACAATTTGAAAAAGAAAAACAGCCATTATTTTGTGTGCGTTACCCCAACAAGAAAGTATCTCCTAGAGTTATATGAGTAGAACGTATAGTTGGTGCCTTATCTGCTGTAAATGTGCCCCCACATAAAAAATGTGTGCCCCCTGTCGTTTCGAAAAAAAATCGAAAAAACGATTCTTGCTGGGGTAACGTTTTTCTAGCAGGAAAATTCTAAACGAATGATCGGAGAGAGAAAAACTGTGCATGGCCAGATAGCTTATATGTGTGCCAAAATGTGCCCCCAAAAATAAAATCTGTGCCCCTTCAGATTTTCGAGATATTGCATTTCCTGCTGGAGTAACGTTTTGATGAATAGTATATCTCTAAAACCATTGCATGTGCCCCTGTAGAATAAACATACGCGAGTAGCTCTTAATGTGTGCCCCTTTGTGCCCCAATTAGATTTTAGAAAATATTTATAGTTTTCAAGTTATCGCGGTTTTATGAAAACCCGAAAAAACATCGCAGCGCCTAAATGAGACAAGGCATAACTTCGCTGAAAACTGTATTCGGTCTTTCTTGACGCTAATAATAACCATACAAAGTTTCAAAAATGTTCATGCATGCGTTTTTGAATAATCTTGCTAAAAGTAAAAACGATGGTGTCATAACTTTGACGGCAAAATACAAGGAACTGGCACAATCCCAGATGTGTAGGTGTAAACCAAAATTTTGTGCCTTTAGTCAAAAATATATGGTGAAAATATTGAGCTTCAAATGTTACGCATTAAGTAAATATAAACAAAAAACCAAAATATGTAAACAACGGCTGGTTATCCGACCAAATTTGAATGACTACTAAAAAGCGACGGATTCATACATATCGATGACCTTCTTTACTTTACTCACTAACCGGTTCACACGTGTTGTGCCTGAGTACACTGAAGTAGAAAAGTAATAACTAATAAAATAAAGTTGTTATTGGATTATATTTTAATAGCTGTTTCTATGACCTTACACATGATTAAGTACATTTATAAGAGCCATTTTCAAATAAAATGTACATGTGACTAACATGCTCAAAATCGTGACCAAACTGTTTTGTGACATACCTGTATTTTTATACTAATGTAAATAATAATTTCCACATCAACAAGCTGTTTCATTTATATAGTCACAAGGTGCATTTAATATATTTTTTAATTAGCCCTCAAAACTTTTGAACGCGACTGTAAGGACAACAGCTTAGGTATAATACGTCCAATAAAGAAGGTCCTCGTTAAGTATGAATCCGTCGCTTTTTAGTAGTCATTCAGATTTGGTCGGATAACCAGCCGTTGTTTACATATTTTGGTTTTTTGTTTATATTTACTTAATGCGTAACATTTGAAGCTCAATATTTTCACCATATATTTTTGACTAAAGGCACAAGATTTTGGTTTACACCTACACATCTGGGATTGTGCCAGTTCCTTGTATTTTGCCGTCAAAGTTATGACACCATCGTTTTTACTTTTAGCAAGATTATTCAAAAACGCATGCATGAACATTTTTGAAACTTTGTATGGTTATTATTAGCGTCAAGAAAGACCGAATACAGTTTTCAGCGAAGTTATGCCTTGTCTCATTTAGGCGCTGCGATGTTTTTTCGGGTTTTCATAAAACCGCGATAACTTGAAAACTATAAATATTTTCTAAAATCTAATTGGGGCACAAAGGGGCACACATTAAGAGCTACTCGCGTATGTTTATTCTACAGGGGCACATGCAATGGTTTTAGAGATATACTATTCATCAAAACGTTACTCCAGCAGGAAATGCAATATCTCGAAAATCTGAAGGGGCACAGATTTTATTTTTGGGGGCACATTTTGGCACACATATAAGCTATCTGGCCATGCACAGTTTTTCTCTCTCCGATCATTCGTTTAGAATTTTCCTGCTAGAAAAACGTTACCCCAGCAAGAATCGTTTTTTCGATTTTTTTTCGAAACGAGAGGGGGCACACATTTTTTATGTGGGGGCACATTTACAGCAGATAAGGCACCAACTATACGTTCTACTCATATAACTCTAGGAGATACTTTCTTGTTGGGGTAACGCACACCATTATTTTACTACTAAAAAGTTTTTGCAACGGAAACATTCCCACTTTGGGAACATTCCCGAGAACGGCACATCACTGATGCTAGCAGTTGCTACATTCTTATAAATTCGCTGACTTGATGAATGATGACATCAATGTAGGTCAAGTAATCAACAACCATAAACTCACGATCACGCTCGTAATCCCTAATAGAGTAGGCAGAGACACTAGTTGCTTGTCACTCGTGAAATTAGTCATGAGATTACTCGTATCCTTGAGACAACTTTCATAGGTAAGGAGGTAAAATTTCTTATGATAAAATAAAAAAAACATTTATATTGAATATAATATTTTATTGTATAAAAAAATTAGAAAGTACTTATAAAACATTAAATAAGTATAGTAAATTTTGTTAGTAAACTTAAACTATGTTAGGAAATAAGTACAATGTACAATTATTCGTAACCAATTTTATACAAATTTAAGTTAATAATTATTAAGTAATTTATTATATTACTACTTATGATTATTTGAGATGGTCTTTAGGTTTTACTCATAATCTAGGTTTTTAAAAGTTAAAGCGTTTCCCCAAGCTCGGGTTCTAATTTTATCGGTACATATCGATCGTTTGTCATCGCTGTTAGCTTCCTCTCAAATCGAACCTTTCGCTACCGCGTGGAGGGGACGCTCTCGTCACCGCACCCGATACATGCCGGAGTCCCACAAGGCTCCGTCCTCTCCCCTTTACTATTTTCATTATATACTAGTGACATTCCCAAATCCCCTAATACCGAATTAGCTTTATTTGCGGATGATACAGCCATCTATTCTTCGTGCCGTGGTCGAGTTATGATGACCGGAATCCTCCAACGCGCGGCCAATGCCTTGGGCAAGTGGTTTCGCAAATGGAGAATCGAGGTAAACCCGGAGAAAAGTGCAGCGGTGTACTTTTCAAAGGGCTATTATAACACGCCACGGTCACGCCGTCAACTTAAAGTCATCACGATGTTTGGCAAGCCGATCCCTTGGGAGGAGCAAGTCAAATATCTCGGCGTAGTCTTAGATAGACGTCTTACTTTCAAGGCCCATATCAAACGAGTGCGTGATCGCGCCGCGTTTGTAATGGGCCGTCTTCATTGTCTCCTTAACAAGCGAAGTAAATTGTCCCTTAGGAATAAGGTGAAAATCTACACGACTTGCATCCGTCCGATCATGACCTATGCAGGGGTAGTTTTCGCTCACGCGAGCCCCTCTCAAATTCACCGTCTACAAGTAATACAAAATCGTTTCATGCGGAAAGCCACGGGAGCTCCGTGGTTCCTTCGCAATGAAAATCTGCACATTGACCTAGGTCTGCCAACCATTGCCCAATGGCTCAAATTAGCTTCCAAACGTTTTTTCGATTCTGCTCCGCACCACCCAAATCCCCTGGTAGTTGCGGCTTCCGAGTACATTCCGCTTAGGGACGGTACTGAAAAGTATCGGCGTCCGAAGGACGTAATATACGATCCCGACGACCCGATTACTCTAGCCATAGAGGCAGCCAATCAGCTCGCGACACCAAACACTTCAGGTCCCCGATACCGACCCCGCCGGCGTGGTCGACGATTTCCTTCATTCAGCGCTTATCGCTATCGAGCCACTAGGGTCGATTAATTCTTTCAAATATTTTTCCTCTCAGACGACGCCCTGAGCCGAGGTTCGCGCCCAACTGGGCACCCTCAGGCCTGTTGTCTTAAACGTTGTACCGGGTGAGAGCCTTCAGCGCTCCCCATTTGTCCGGCCAAGTAGTTAATGCCATCTGCGGCAAATCTACAATAAGTCACGTCAAAAAAAAAAAAAAAAAAAACATCGCTGTTAGATAATGCAACTTTATTTACGCTTTGTGTTTTATGTTTTATCGACTTGAACAAAATATTTTTTCTTTTAATTATTTCATTATCAAAGAGAACTTTTTCATAGTCTGTAATGGTTAAGTCACGTACTACTGAGGACTTTACGCCTTTAGCCTTTTTGATAACTTGATCACAATTTTTCACGCAATAAAGTTTTGAGCGTAAACCGACAAAGTCAGTAATAATCTTTCCTCCCATCTCATCTTTAAAAAGACCAGGAACTTTTTTGTTTTTAATAGGAAGGCACCATTGGTTTTGCTCGTCGTAATTACTTGTATCGAAATAACTATGAAAAGTACTTTTTATGTCCAGATAAAAATCTTTTGTATGTATTAAATACAAAAACGAGTCGGTATCCATATAGCACAATTGTACTCTATCTTTATAAAAGGGCTTGATGACATTATAGTGAAAGTGAAACATATGGGATTTTGATAACTCTAACACTGTAAACCCTATGTATATTGGTTTATCTAAAACAATCTGGTCGGGCTTCATTTGTATAGCAACTAAGTTCTCCGTGAACACTGAAACACTATGAAAATAAGGACTAGCTATCAATCGCTCCGCTTGGGTAGACTTTTTTGTTATATTGTTTTCATCCTTCCACCTATTAACTAATTGGACATTCACTCTATTTTCGGTATTTTCTAACGTTTTTCCAAATGTACTATTATTAAATAATTTAAATAGGTCCTGCTCAAATACGCTTGTTGCTTTTTTGCGTAACTCGGTATTTAAATCAATATATTGTTTTAAGTATGCGCTCTGTCTAAAGGTAATAACTCGATGGATTTTACGTAATATTAAACCATGCTCTATACACTTTTTTAGGTGTACGAAATGAATCACATATTTGTATTTATTATATAAGTTTGGAACGAGTTTTTTAGTTTTACCACCAGGAGGAATGCACTTTTCTGCACAAAATGGAAGATCGTTGTGGTATTGATGTAAATGGTCAGGATATAACAGATCTACTTCAAGTATGTAACCCAAGGCATTGTTGTCGGGTATACTTGAAACGTTAAAATCATTTAATTCGCTTTCAAGCAAAAACCTGAAATTCGCGTATGGTAAATATTGACACATACTGAAACCATAAAGATTATTACAATCCACATAAACGATATAAGACTCGGGTTGTGATTCATCGTATTCATTAATATATTTATTGTTAGCTTTAGCATAGCGATGCGAACACATACATAATCCACCTCGAATTCCGTCTTGAATCATTCGGGTAATTTCTATGTCAGATATAAGTTCAAGTTTGATTCCTGTTATTAATAACATAGCGTCAAACGATAGGCTTGGCGCTGAGATGTAAAAGGCAGGGTCGAGAGTGTAATGTCGCTTACAGGTCTTACGGAAATTCTGAAATATATCAGTTAACAGAAGAACATCCGATTTGAGATACAAGTCAGTATACTCTCCTAAACTAGTCAAACTAAATCGCGACCATACAGACATCGCGTGATTGTAATCATCATCGGAAATTGGATCATTATTTAATGAATTAAAAAAACAAGACTTCGATGGCAGTGCGGTTTCTTCGTAATTATCCCAACTTGACATATAATCATACGGATACACTCCCTTACGAGTCAATAATTTGAATTTTTCCTCTTCAGGAAAATGACGCCGAAGATAAACAAAATCCTCAGTTTTCATTGTTTTGGTTAGTTTGTCTAAACTCGTTCCTAAGAAATTAAAAGAATCTACGAAACGTAAATGTATGTACTCTTTTTCGTTGATAGGAACAAATTTAGAAAACGAGGTGTACTTTTCCTTCGTTTTAGGTATTATTGTTATTTTTCCAGGAACCTCTCCTAACTGCTTAATAAATAAATGGCAATCGTAGCCAGATAAATTATGGAAAAAGATCGGGATACATTTAGGAACTTTAAATTGTAAATTACAATGACGATGGGCTGCTCCGCGATACTTTCCAGTAATATGACAATGATCTCTAACTTTTTTCCCCCATAAAAAATTATTACAAATGTGGCAATATAAAGATTTTTCGAAATCACGAGCATCACTTTCAGTAAATTTCATTCCTCGATTCGTATTCAATAAAGTATTAATTTCCTTAGCATCATCCAAAAGCATATTTATGAATTTATTAACACAATCTCTACCACGATAAATTCTAAATTGGTTAAAATTAGGATCAATGGAAGACACAATATTATACGCAAACGCCGCGGGCACGTGACATTGCAATTTTGTTGTGTTAGCAGTATCACAGTCATTGTCTTGAATAGGTCGCAGAATTGTTTCGAAATCGGCATAGATAACAAACGGAATGTCTTGTTTTCTGTTGTAATTTTTAAATGTAATAAATGAACCCTCTTCTGGTAAAACAATAACAGTTCCTTCGCATAAATGACTATTGATGCGTTCAACTGAGTGGAAAAATAACAAACAGTTTTCACAGTAATAAACTTTTTCGTGATGTTTAGTAATTTGGTTTCTAACAAGACGAGTCAAGTCTTTGATTAGACAAAAATGAGACGATGTATCGTTTTCTAGGAACAAAAGATGTACAACTTTACGTTTATCGTTCTTTATGGTCGACTCTGATTTGTATAACGGACCTGTTATTTCTTTACCATTTTTTAATCCATAAACAAAAATACTCAAACTAGGGTTATTTTTTTCAAATATAGAAATATCTGAGAAAGTGATCGGAAAATTTAAGTCTTTAATGTTTAGTACTTGTTGAAAATGGGGATACGATGATACCCGCTCTGGGTGCTTTTTTGAAGGATACAGAGCAGCGGTTACACACCATAAGAAACAAAAGTCATCCTTGTTTTGTATATTGAGGCATGCTTTTTTGTTTCTTATATATTTAGGCAAAGAGATAAAGCTGGAACCGCTTAAAGGCTGATATTTATTTATATTTATTTCAAGGTGTGAATTGCTTAAAAATGTCCAACCACTGTCTCTTTCTTCAAATTCCCCTACTTTATTCAACAGAAAAGAAACAACTTCGTTATAAAGATTATCAAAGTCAAAATTTAAGTGAATTGTAAAGTTCTTTGTAGCAAACGACTTTACTTCTTGTACGTCAGTTTTAGGCAAAAGAAAAGATAAAAAAAATTCGAAGTTAATTTTAACAGAAGTGTGAACTTGTAAGGCGTGATTTACAAGAGATCTAATTTGTTTACGAATGTTGTTTAAAAATAAAGAAGGTAAGTTTTTTGCTTCTTCATTAGATGCAATAATTCGATAACTTACTATACGTCCTTTAAAAGCGGATGTTATGATCTCTACGTTATCATAAAGCGGAGCAGTACAATTATTTTTGTGCTTACTGCTACGGAAATGTCCAGTCCACTGTCTTCCATTAACATTAACATTACACACAGAGCAGTAACCCATTTTAAATAAAATCGAAAATGGTTCAAAAAAAAAGAACCTTCCTACCAAAATCTATAAAGACACTTTTGTGATATTGTTTTAATTATGAGACGAATTGAGTAAAACCTATAGACTATAAGGCGATCTAAATACTAATTAATATTATAACTTAACATAAACTGCTGGGCACAGGCTTTCTCTTAATCAGACAGAGAGAGAGAGATAAATTAAAAGTAGTTACATACAATTATTTGAAGCAGGAAATCAGGAGCTCTTCGACTGCGCGAGTAGCGTCGATGTGGAGAGTCCTTAAAGATGATTATAAGTTCAACCCGAGTATAATCTGTGAAACATGCATTTATATATTAATATTAATAAATAGGCAAATGTCGATAACCTAAACTAACTTTAATTATGACACTATTCAGACTTACCATTTAAGGGTCTACATCAACTCGTCATCTGGCTAGCTTCAAGTCGATAAAGAATGGTAGTCACCTCGTATCTGAAAGTTAGAATTAAATCAATATCTTCATCGTTTACCGGTTTTTTGAGCTAGATTAGGTGCGTATGAAAATAAATATTGTGCACTCTTACCTCGAGAGTGATCGTTGACTTTAATAGTACTTTCTTGAATTTTCACTCATGAATCGCAGCAAGAGAGCGATTCCCTTTTTGACCTGTAAATATTTCGTAATTTTATTAGTTCACTAACCATTTTTTTATAGTTTAAATAAGTATTTACTTAAGTATAATTTTGTTCTCACTCACTTTTTGTTGTAAGTTGTTGAAATAACTTCCTCTGTGTATCGGTGCAGATCGTGGATCTTCTACTTAATTTTTAATAAGTAGGCTGTAAGAAATTTAAAGTTATTAGCTCATAAGTTCATAATTATTGATTTATGAAAAAAATAACTGAATTACAGTACTTAGGTAAACTTATTTTAATTCAAACTCACCTTTTTGGTAAATCACAGTAATTCTGAAATATATCTTGAGGTTCAAACGTACGAGGGCTTCAACGGACGAAATATGTATGGTACCTAATTCTGAGTAAGTATTAGACACGTGTAATTAAAAGTATTACGTATTAAGTAGGTATGCTGGTATTGCTTTTTTGAATTGATGTTGCAATATTCCGTGAGCTATTTGTTCATCGAAAAAAGATGACTTTAAATATTTTTTGTCAATGCTCATCATTACGTCAACCTCACACGGGCGTTTCGTGAACGTTTGCACTCCGCGAACGTACATTTGACGCAAACGCGGCGCTCAGACCGCGAACCATATCGTTTTTCTAACGTATAGCACGAACGCTCGTGTGGGTCGACCAGTAATTGAATTAGGTTGCTTTTGCTTGCAGTTTTTATAATAAAACTTCAAATTAGATATTTAATGTCGAGCGGAACCAGTTGCGTCGAAAGGATAAAGTATGTCCCACGATAACATTCAAAACATTCTATATTAATACATTCAATTGCTTTCTTGCCCCCATGCTCTACAATAAATTAAATAGAATATTATTATTTTACCCGCAAAATTATTACACGTATAAGCAAATACTGACAGTTTGGCTAAAACAACAGAACTATGACAAGGTTGAAAATTTGTTTGTGACAGTAAAATAAGAATGGTCTGATGATTGTTTGTGATGAACCAAGGAGGTCCCTGTTGCTCTATGCTCTATGTTTGTGATGCTTGCTTATTGTTTTCCTGGTCCATATACTGCGCTTTATACTCACTCTGTTTGTTACGCATTGTATTTATATTGTACACAAGGAAGGGACTAGTATCTGAGATACAGGCTCGGCCTAGTTCAGATACTAGTGAACACTAGACTAAGTTTATAATGCGTTACTTATACTAAGAAATTATGTCTGAACCCTGTTTTAAGTAAATAAAGTTATTATTATTATTATTATAGGTAGAGTTCATGTTAAATGGTTTTCAGTGCTTTATTCAATTTACGTTGCAGGTTTTCGTGAGCTGTAACATGGTATCCCAAATGAAATATTTTCGAAAAGGACGTATGTCAACGAATTAAATAGGCTTTAAGGCTTTTTAAATTACGATGTAACATTTTTGCTTAATTTTAGTTTTGGGGTATAAAACAGCGAAGTCTTTGGTAAAAATTATCAGAAGCAGATCAAGAACCTCCTCGCCGAAAAGAGTTGAGTAACCCCGCTCCTCAGTGAAGAGAGTTGAGCCCTGAGCGACACCAGCCACCGCTTACCAGCCCTGAGTCGACCCCGGCGCTGTGCAAGTGAACACTTCAAGCTAAAACAAGTTCCACTTCTGAGCACTATGTAAGTTCTCCATCACATAATTTTGGAGGTTTAACTTAGAAGTTCTGCTTCACCTATTAGTGTGGGGAGTACACATCACCCAAAGAATTTCTACAGTTACAGTGCAGTACATTACATTGATTTGATTTGATTTATTTTGTTTCAGGTCCGATTCAGAATTTGAAGTTATTCCGAAGAAGACTCCTGCTGCACGCCAAATGAAGCGTTCGCGAGCCCCTCCGTCGATTTCGTCGATTGACCAGGAGAATACAAAGTGAGTATAATTAACCATGTGACATGTCAATATTTTTTTCAGCAGGTGGTGCATTGGCTTGATACCTTGATTTCTTCAACAGAAGTCACGGGTTCGATTCCCTGTCGAGTCAATTTACGATCCGGTTCATTACTTTACGTTCGAGAACGGTCCGTATCCCTCAGTTTAAAGGCTCCTGCTGTTCCTGCTGTTTATGGCCTCCGTGGTCCAGTGGTTGAGCGTTGGGCTCACGATCCGGAGGCCCCGGGTTCGAATCCCTGTGGGGACGTATCACAAGAATCACTTTGTTTTTATTTATGTTATCGTTATCTCTCGAACAAGTATACATTCCCTACATTCCATACATTCACCAATGTTTTAACTATTTATATTTATTATCAAATATGACAGCAAGTTGGTTTTTATTACTTTGTAACTCTAAAATATATTTTCTTTTTATTATAGGAAGAAAGCAAAGACACACGACATCTTCGGGCTAAGTCACGGGCGCACGGTCGGCAATGAAGGAAGCGACAAGAGGATCGTATCGTACTTCGTGAACAAGGTGGCGAACGGGTCAGAGCGGCGTACAACTAGCTTGGATGGCGAATACGTGGTGGACTTGAAGATATACCATGCCAACGACGTGAACAACACTGATTCAAGAGAAGTCTGGCGCAAGGCTCTTCTACGAATCAAGCTGCAGACTCCGGATGACAGCGATGAGTGGAAGTTGTTACAGAAGCTAGTTACACGAATTGACAAAAACTTTGAAGATGAACCACGATTTTACTCTGACAAACATGTAGATTGAACACGATTGAACAAATAAAAGCATTACGCCTTACCTACCTTATTTTCTTTAATTACGCCTAACATCAATACTTACACACTCGTAAACTCGTAAATAAAAATTTTCTGATACTTAAGTACTTCAAATTAACATTGAATCACTTTGATTAGTTACTTTGATCACTTTGATTACAAACGCAGATTCGATTCTTATTCAAAGATTTAGCGAAGTTAAAATTCTGTTTATCACGATTAAGTACTTACACTTTTATCATGTTTACATTGTGTTAAACATCATCTTGCAGTGGGCAGTATTCACAACATCTATTGTAAGTACATACAAAATAGAATTATTAAAGCATGAACCTTGTTTAAACTTGTTGAGACTTGAACCTTGTTTCAACTTGTTAAAACATTTTTCAATAACTTACTTCTTTCACATTTTATTTTTGTTGTTATTCTTGATTTTGTTCTTGGTGTTGTCTTGTGATGGGTAATTAATGTGTTATTTTATATTATTGGGCATTCCACCCACCTAAGTGAGCGCAGCGAACGGTCGTGAGCAGAGCGAACGATAGGTGGGGCAGAATGCCCAATAATATACTACTCAATCTAGCATGCATGCATACCTTAGTAAATATAAAGTTTATTTTTGGCTGTATTTTGAAAAATGGGAGTTATTGGAAAAAAAATTGTATGAAAAAATCTAAACTGCATAAGTTAGATGCTTGAAATTTGATATGCACTCCCACACACACAAAGATCTCTCTCTTATATAACACGCCACGCGGACGAAGTCGCGGGCAAAAGCTAGTAAACAATATATCTTCATCATTCAGAATTCTATAATAAATACATGGATCCACTTTACTCCTCGAGAGGCCCATTTCCAGAAGAACATTATTTAGTTTTATGTTCCACTGCCGACTAGCTTGTTTGAGTCCATAAATTGACTTGTTCAGTCGACATACCTTTTTTCCTTCTTCAAAGCATGGAGGTTGTTCCATATAAATCTCTTCATCGATATCGCCTTGTAAAAAAGCTGTTACAGCATCCAATTGATGAATTTGTAGGTTATATTTTGCTGCCAAACCAACCAGATATCTAATGGATGTATATCGGACCACTGGTGCATAAACTTCGTTATAATCAATTCCTTTTGTTTGCTGATATCCTTTTATAACAAGTCTAGCTTTGTCTACCGATTTATGTTACCATTTTCATCCGTCTTAGTCTTAAAAACCCATTTGCAGGGTAACACCTTTTTATTTGCAGGTGAGTCCACAAGTGACCATGTATTGTTTTCTAATAATGAGTGGTATTCCTTTTTCATGGCATCTTTCCACATGTTTGCCATGTTGCTTTTTAATGCTTCAGTTACATCCTGAGGATCTTTGTCTAGTATACTAGATATAGTCATATCTCCATATATGCAGACATAGGAGGTAGGACTCTTTTCAATAAACTCGTCACGGCGTCGAGGGCGAAGATTTCTACGATATTCTGGAGAAATTTGTATGGTCTCTTCTGGTAAGTATGTCTCATCATTTGGGTCTTCAAATGTAAGTGAGCTATCGCTTTCATTGTCTATAACAACCGGAGTGTCTGTTGCATCACTTTGTTGTTCATAACTATTTATCCCACTTTCTTCGATATTTGACATTGGTAAGTTAACTATTTTGTGTTTTTCATTTGATTTGTTTTGCTGATTTTGCCTCATTAATTTATTTATTTCCTTTTCTTTTTCAGGTATTTCTCTTTCAGGTATTTCTCTTTCAGGTATTTCTCTTTCAGGATATGAAGTTTCATTTTCAAATATTGACTTATTGACTTTATTTCTTTTAACAGTTGTTTCCAAAAATACTACATTTCTACTCATAGTTGTTAGAGTACGAATATTATACTCTGATCCCAAGGTAACAGTGACCTTTGTGGAGGACGCATAGCGCCAGTTAAACAATGGTTCACTGTCACGGGTTACTTTTATTGGATGTTCTCTGTACGGAGTTCGACACAAGAATGGTACAACTCGTGCGGCTCGCCTTCTTATAAGGGTTGTCCCCACTACCGTACCTTGCACGTGTGTCGTAAACAAGTGCAGGTGTTGTTTGTTTGCTAGCCGCACGTGTTGTTTACAGTTAACATAATATTTAGATTTTCAATATTTCGCTGTCGCGCTATCACGGCCATACTGATACGCAGCTCGTGCTCTGAGCTTGCGTTTATTCTGAAACAAGGGTATCTTTTAGTTCACTGTAGTAGCATATTCAATTTGTAATTAAGTATTTGTGCTATTAAGTCAGTTGTTGTAAGTCTATATCGGTGCATCGACACGAGCTTACAATTGGCAAATTCAATAATAATCGTTTCATTCTTCAAATTGCATTGTTACGCCCGTTATTTGTTCAAAGATCGGATTAAAATGGGTGAAGATGTTAATCAATCAAATAGTTTTTACTTTTCGCCAGACTCAGAGGCTTAAATTTTATAAGCTTGTTCTGGTTGAAAGTTCAGTTGACAAACTCAGCGGCCAAAAATATAGCTTGTTTCAACAACATCACGGTGAAAGGGACGTTTGCCAAACTCAGAGGCTTTAGTTGCTTGGATTAGCAGCAGTTCCAGTCTCAGAAATATTCGATGAACTCAGAGGCTATTTTGTGGCTTGTTTTTGATATTTGTTGGTTGTTGCTTCTGGTGATTTTACTTTTCGCCAGACTCAGAGGCTTAAATTTTTATAAGCTTGTTCTGGCTGAAGGTTCAGTTGTCAAACTCAGCGGCCGAAAATATAGCTTGTTTCAACAACATCATGGTGAAAGGGACGTTTGCCAAACTCAGAGGCTTTAGTTGCTTGGATTAGCAGCAGTTCCAGTCTCAGAAATATTCGATGAACTCAGAGGCTATTTTGTGGCTTGTTTTGACAAGTGACCTTTACAACCATTTTTTTTATTTATTGTAAACTGCTATCACGGATCATTCTAAATTCGGGTTTGGTATTAATCTGAGATGTTCATGAGCTATTGTAGTATTTTTTTGGCCAGGACGAAGACTTTGTATTTCGTATCGATTATTGCCAATAATTTTTACAATTTGATATGGCCCTAAATATTTAGGACCTAGCTAGTTATTAGACCATTGGGTATCTTTACAAAGCACAAAGTCTCCTGGATGAAATAATTCTACTTTAGCACATTTGGAATTGAAACGTTTCTTGCTTTCTGAAGATTGTTCGGTCATTCTGATAATCTATTAAAAGAAATGGCGGCTATCGGCAATCAAGCGCCAGCTTAGTATACAATACGCTGCCACGAAGTCACCACCACACGGCACACACGCGGCACGGCTGCCACTCTCAGACTGTGCCATGCTGTAACGCCTTCGCCGTTTGTCATTCACTCGTCGTCATGTAGCAGTGGTCACATGAAACAAAATAACTAGGTGTATTATCACATTCACATGACTCTTGCAATCGGTTTATAAAGGTTTGATAATGACGGTAGATTACAAATCACGTTGTAATTTAACGAAAGTTCATTTATTGCTTGGAGTGAGAAAATACAGCTTAAACCACGCAGCGTTAGCGTGTCTGCACCAATTCAAAACATTTTAGACCAAAATACCAAGATTTGACGATGATGAAAACCGATTTGAAAACGCGGTTTGAATTATGATTGACACGTATTGCGGGAATATGTCTCGTCAATTTTGTTTTAAAATAAAGAGAAATAGTACTTTCCAAGTTAACCTTAAATCAATTTCCTCATTATTAAAAATTAAAATACACCCAGCAATGAAGTCAATAACAATAAAGTTCCAGTATGAAAACAACTCACCGTAACAATAGTATTCAAATGCAGGTAGGCACCATTATCCTCGATCCTGACTCCATCCACGATTATTATCTTATCAGGATAATACGAGTATTTGAAACTTAGTTTCATCCTTTGTGGCCGTCTTTTTCAATATAATGGGTGGGCAGCAGGACGATCCTCTACTTCTGATGTTAGAGTACGAATATTATACTCTGATCCCAAGGTAACAGTGACCTTTGTGGAGGACGCATAGCGCCAGTTAAACAATGGTTCACTGTCACGGGTTACTTTTATTGGATGTTCTCTGTACGGAGTTCGACACAAGAATGGTACAACGTCGCGTCAGGTTTCTTCTCCGGGGAGACATCCTCGGGGCTATGCCCCCTTGATGTGGTCGCACTCGCCGCCCGCAAAGACGGGCGTGGCACGGGGGTGGGACACGACGGGCGAATACGCCCCTTCGTGAGCCCGATGGTGATGCAAGTCCGTGGTGCCGCTAGCGAGGTCGAGCCCACCGGGTGGTTCCCCGTTGGGGGAGGCCCAGTGAGCGCCCGTCAGCTAGCGGTGGTGTCAGGTCCGGTGTGTAGCTGCTCCGTCGCCGGGGCAGCTGGTGTCGATTGGGCTGGAGGGGGGGAGAGGACTGCTTCCACTGCCACTGGGAGCGTCAACTCATCCCCCGGGGGGTGGCCACGATCCTAACTACTCGACGGGGAGTAGTGGATGTGGGCAGCCCCTGTCCAGTCCGGTGTTGGTGTTCAGTGCCCACCGGTGAGTTGGCCTAGCAGTGAAGCCAGGCCTCCCACGATGATGGGCACTGGGTCAGTCCTAGAGCGGATGGCGGCTAAGATGTTGTGGAGCAGCTGTATGGTCTGCTCCAGCACTTCCAGCTTCTCGCTGGAGGGAGCTGGGGGTGCCTCCGCTCGGGGCCTCGCCTTCTTCCCCTTGGGAGGGGCGGCGGCTGCTGTCTCTGATGTTGAGGGTTGCGGAGGGACGGGTTCCACGGCGATGGGCTCGGCGGTGGTGGTAGCAGTGGGGGCAGGGGTTGCTCTTTTACGGGCGCGCCTCTGCCTCTGCGGTTTGGGCCCATTCGGGCCGTTCGCCGCGGCCATGAGCGAGCTCCTCGCTGTCGGTTCGCTGCTCGGGTCCACAATGGAGGTCGCAGGTGCAGCTCTTCTTGCACTGGTCAAGGGCGCGGTGCCTGCCCTTGTGTTGCGCAACTCGCGCGACTTCACAGGGCAAGAAGGGCTGTTGGCTGGGTGTGCACCTCCGCAGTTGCAACACGTGCGTGGCTTTCGCCACAGCGAACGCAGGCCGCCGGGCGGTGGCAGTTGTGGCTACTGTGCCGAAACTGCTGGCAGCGGTGACATTGAGGAGCTCCTTTTCGTCCCCTCCAGGCTTCAATCTTGACACCGGGCATACAGAGGAGCTCGGTGGTGCCGTAGATGGACTGGAAGCCCAGTGTCCGCCGGATCTCCACGAAGAAGATTCCGCCCACCCTGCCCTGGATGGGACGGATAAACTGAGGGTCGTAGCCGCGACTGCGCAACTCCTCCTCCAGTTCGGCGATGTTGGTGTCGGTGGGCAGGCCCTTGATGGCCAGCTTCAGGGCGCGTTCCGCCGGGGGGGCGTAGGCGAACCAGGAGAGTCCCGTCGCTTTTTCCAGGCCGGCAAGGTAGCGCTGGTAAAGCCGGAACTCTTCGTTGGTCTTCGCCATGAAACGGACGCCCTTCCCGTACGGGCGCGCGTTGGGGACATGGCCGAGCACCTCACGCAACTTGCGGAAGTGGTGCGGCCAGTCGGGCAGCTGGTCCACCACGATGGGCGGAATCTTCTTGCTCGCTGGGGCGAGCGGCGGCTGAAGTTGGACGGGCTTCGGCGATGGTGTGGGCGTCGTCCGGAGGGACGGACGCGGAGGCGCGTGCGGTGGCGAATCTGGATTCGTATTGAGCACCGCCGCGTATGAGCGCGGCGGTGTCGTCTTCGTGTCCGGCGGTGGCATGGAGAGAAGCGAGAAGGGGTTCGTACTCAGGATGGCCGAGTACGAGCGCGGCGGCGTTGTCTCCATGTCCAGTGTGGGCATGGAGAGTGCGACGGGCGGGGTAGTCCTCGCGCTGGGTTTCGGTGAAGGCCGCTCTGGCGGCGTCGTTGCCCTCTTCTTTTCCGCGGCTCCTGTTCCCGGAAGTCGAGGCAGGGGCAGCGGGAAGGGGGACTGCCGTAGGTCTGCGCCGGTGAGGCGCGGTGGAGGCGGCGGTGCGTAGGCGGCGATGGGCGTCGTGACGGCGCGGGTGCGCACAAATGTGCGCGCCCTGCGCTTCGTTACTCCGGCTGACGGGGGAGCCATCCTTGCCTGCTCACCCCGTTGGTTTGGGCGCGATGGTGGTGCTGTCCACTTGCGCGAGACCGAGCGGTCCGCTAGGCAGCGCACACGCTATCACTCCCTCCCCGGTGAGACCCGCTGGTGGGAGGCCGGGGGTGGATAGGAGTGATAACGGTGTTACCTATTGGACCTGCGGAATCTGGAGGGTATTTTAAGATAAAAACACCCCCCCCAGCTTCTTTGCGTCAGGCAGCAGTGTGTCGGTAGACGTAGAAATTCGAGGTCTCCGTGCGCGTGCGGTTGGACAAGCGATCCAATGGTACAACTCGTGCGGCTCGCCTTCTTATAAGGGTTGTCCCCACTACCGTACCTTGCACGTGTGTCGTAAACAAGTGCAGGTGTTGTTTGTTTGCTAGCCGCACGTGTTGTTTACAGTTAACATAATATTTAGATTTTCAATATTTCGCTGTCGCGCTATCATAGTTGCCTGTCTAGATTTGGGGTCTATGAATCTGTAGCCCTTGGTGCAGTCACTGTAACCAACAAAAATTAACTCCTGCGATTTGGCATCAAGTTTGCGACGATTTTCCTTTGGAACATGCACCATCGCCTTACATCCGAATATCTTTATGTAACTTAGGTCTGGTGTAACGAAGCATTTCGGACCAACGAGCCTTGTAGCGACATCTTGTGGTTTCTGGCGATATAACGTTGTTTTTATATTTTACCCGCAGGAAATCACAGATGGCGCTGCAGGGTTATCGATGGGCCCGAATATTTTTGATTATTTTATTTTCTTCAAAATTTGGTATATTAAATTATCTGCAACATTTATTTAAAGATTTATTTTTGATATATTATAATTATATTGTTTAAATTTTGGGATCAAACAAGTCGATCGATTGTTGTCGTTGATTCGGCGAATTTATGGTTTTGTAGCGGCGCGCTCCGCGCACGTCCGCACTCTTCGACGCCGCGACGAGCAAAACCGAGACGCGGTCAGGCCGGTCGTATTTATAGCTCGCGCAAAGTTTCCGGGGTGGAAAGCGACGCGCGGGCGCAGAGGAACGATTGCGCCGCGCATGCGCGTACTGCATATTTTACTTTAAATTGTCCTTTTTTAATTGATAGATAATAAGTTTATAATGTGCAAACCTACCACTAGTTGCGTAGACATTTTGTACACATAATTAGATATCCCGGAAATAACAAGAACAATTCATTTCACTACGCGAATGGAGTCTTTTATTTGCTAGGTGTAAGACCCCATTACACCTACACTGGTGACCACCGAGTCTGAATCTGCGCACCTTCCTGCTACTGCAACCCTGCAAGTTTCATCACGATGGAATCTCCTATTACTAAAGAGATGAAACGAGCCGACGAAGCAGGACCGACGAAAGAAATCTCCGCTATTTCGCTGCAAATGAGAATTCCGAAGTTCTGCAAAGCAGTTGTCTTCTCGACGTCCGCGAAGCGGACGTCGGGGAGGCACCCTCGGGGCTTGGCCCCTTTGGTGCGATAGCTCTCGCCGCCCGCTAAAACGGGCGGGGCACGGGGGCGGGCCACGGTGGGCGAGTTTCGCGCCTCCGAAGGCCCAATTTATTGTCCGGGATGGTACCGCCGGCGAGTCGGCCCACCGGGTGAGACCCTGTTGAGGGAGGCCCAGTGAGCGACTCCAGCCAGGCGGTACGTGTCTCGTCATAGTAGGTGGCCGGCGAGCTTGACCCGAAGTTTCCAGGTCAGCTCGAGCCGGCGGGGTCAGTCCAGTGAGGTCAGTCCGATGAGTCCGCCGGCAAGGTCGAAACCGTCAACAATGACGGTTGCCCTCAAACCGGCGGCTTGGGTCAGTCCGTTGCTGGGTAGGTATCCTCGTCGAGCTCCTCCACATCAGCCAGCTCGCGAGGATACGGCTTCCAGTCCGGGGGTCGCGCGTGGTATGGAGCCAGATTTCGTAGGTGCACGAAATCTGACTCGTCCGCGCGCGCGAACATCCCAGTCGAGAGCCTGGAGATAAACTCATCCAAGGTCTCGACTTTTAGGTCCCTCCGAATTACTTCGTTGCGGACAAATCTCGGCGCGTCCGCGATGGTGCGCAACGCCTTGGACTGCTGTGCCCGCAGTCTTTGGCGATGGGTCTCAGAGACCAATGCGTACCACGCGGGGGCGGCATAGGTAAGCCGTGTCCTAATGTACCTAATAACACCGTCATACTACCGTCCTAGCAACATCTTTTTAACTTGCTCTGTCTTAAAATATTGTTTTTATAGTGAAATAGTGCCGAAATTGATTGGATTTTTTGTGAAATTGTGAGTTGACACCTTAATTAACTGAATTCAACAAGTGTTATATGATTATAAAGATTTAATCCGCATTAAACTTAAAAATACGACTCATAAGTGAAGTGTTGTGTTAAAACGCGTAAGCGCCTGCGATTTCACGGCGCTTAAGCTCCTTTTCTCGCGACGAACGCGGGCCAGCGGACCGGCGGCGAATAGGTACCTTGCTGCAGGGCCGGTTTATTCACAGTCCTGGCATCGAGCGTCATACAAAATACTCGAGTTTGTTGTTGTATTTAAGTTTTAAAATGAAATGTGCGGCTTGTTGCAAAGCAATTAAATATGATTATGAATTGGTGCACTGTGTGGGATGCAAATCTAATCATCACTACCTTTGCCTGAACATAACTTCCAGTGAATTTAGGGAGAATAATCACATTTATAGAAGAGACTATCGCTGTCAGGGGTGCACAAACGTAACCAAGAGAGGGAACAAAGTCATCAAGAGTCCTACTGACCCAATAAAAACTAAAGATAGCAACAAGACTGAAACTACCTCTATCGTTTCACCTGCTGCTCAAACCATGCCAGTAATGACGACAGATGATTTGGGAGCATTACTGGATACTAAACTCGCCACTCTCCGAGCTCAACTTGCGCATGAGTTCAAAAATGCAATATCTGAAACTGAAAAATCTTTAACTTTCCTTGCTGACGCCTATGAAGATCTGAAAAATCTTGTGTCCAATCAACAAGATACCATCAAAGAGCTGAAAAACGAAAATTTCACTTTGAACATCAGGGTAAATGAATTGACAAAGAAGGTTACCGTCATGGAGCAACTATCTCGCAGTTGCAATGTTGAGTTTCAGGGTGTCCCTGAAAAGGATGGTGAGAATGTGGTCACTATAGCCAAGAAAATCATCGAGGTCGTAAATGGCAATCCATCAGCAGATAAAATGATAGTAGCTTGTCGTAGAGTGGCTAAACAAAATCCAAAATCGACGAGACCACGTAATATACTCTTAACATTGCCTACTCCTCGCCAAAGAGATGAACTGCTATCTGATGTCTACAGATACAACAAAGCTAACAAAGATGACAAACTAAATTCGCTGGACGTCGGTATAGCTGGCGAGAAAACGCCAATATATGTAGCGGAAAACTTATCTCTTGAAATGCGGAATCTTCAAGCAAAAGCACGAAAATTAGCAAAGGGGAAGAGCTACAAGTTTGTGTGGGTGAAGTTTGGCAAAATCTACGTGCGCAAGTGTGAAGAGTCTAAGCCCATTCTTGTCAAGAATGAAGAATCTTTGAAACTTATAATATAATGTTTAATGATATTTACTGTTCAAGCTGTTTAGACTAATGAATGTTAATCATGGTGCAAATGTTTTACCAAAACGTTAATAGGATAAGGACTAAGACTTGTGAAATTTATAAAAGTGTTTTGTCAAACAATTACGATATTTTATGTCTGACTGAGACAAATCTTAATAGTGGTTTTTACGATAATGAAATTATAGACAATCGATACAATATATTTAGGAGGGATCGAGAATCTACTGACAGTCACAAGAATGAGGGTGGTGGAGTAATGGTGGCAATAAAGAAATCTTTCCATGTTGTCCGCCTATCGACCTGGGAAACCGGGGCCGAGGATCTATGGTTGTCAATACATAATTCAAATTCAAATTCAAATTCAAAAATATCTTTATTCAGTAGGTAACATAGTTACACTTTGAATCGTCAATTTTTACATAACGAACGTCTCATCCGCCTAAAACTACTGCAGCTTCTCACAACCTGTATAGCCGGGGAAAAGAAGCTGCAAGAAAAACCTCGGCACAGGGCCCTAGACGTTCTTTTTAAAAAAAATAAAATAAACATAAAATATTGATATACAATTGAGTAATTTAGCTGCCTAATATCAGTTCTCAGACAGTTAATCCCATGCATTCATATCTTCTAAATAATCACTAACTTTATAATAACCTTTTTTGTAAAGTTTTTGTTTAACTACTTTCTTAAAGCAGTTGAAAGGCAAATTCTGAATGTCAATGGGAATCTTATTGTAAAAACGTATACATTGCCCCTTAAAAGATTTAGTAATCTTATGTAATCGACTGACTTGTAAAGCAAGTTTATTTTTATTCCGGGTATTAACAATGTGCCGATCGCTATTTTTTGCAAATAATCCTATATGTTTTTTTACATATATTAAGTTTTCAAAGATATATTGTGATGCCATAGTTAAAATATTAATTTCTTTAAATTTATTTCTAAGTGACATCTTGGGTCCCAATTTGTAAATCGCCCGAATGGCCCGCTTTTGCAGAACAAAAATGCTGTTCACATCTGCAGCATGACCCCACAGCAAGATGCCGTACGACATTAGACTGTGGAAGTAGGCAAAATAAACTAATCGCGCGGTTTCTACATCGGTTATTAAACGAATTTTTTTGACCGCGAATGCTGCTGAGCTGAGCCTTTTGGACAACTTATCAATATGAGGACTCCATTGCAACTTAGCGTCCAAAGTAATTCCCAAAAATACAGCAGTATCCGTGAGGTCCAATTCCTTATTTTTTACAATAATAGAATCGAGCGGCCTACTAACATTCGATAACGTAAAATAAACATATTTTGTTTTATTTTCATTAAGTAGCAAGTTGTTTACAGTAAACCAATCCACTACCTCTGAAATGGCGTTGTTTACATCGTCAAAGGAATCTTGTCGTCTCTTTACTTTAAAAAGTAAGGAGGTATCATCTGCAAACAGCACCACTTCATGTTTTACAAGACTAGGTAGGTCGTTTATGTAAACTAGGAATAGAAATGGACCTAGAATTGAGCCCTGCGGGACGCCTATAGTGACGTTAGATCCACACGATCTGGAGCCATGCACATCAACCCTCTGAACGCGGCCACTAAGGTACGACTCCAAAAGAGCGATGGCATTATCTGTTATTCCATAGTGACGAAGTTTCGCGATCAATATATCATGACAAACGCAATCGAAGGCTTTGGAAAGGTCACAAAAGACACCAATAGCATCTTTGGACTCCTCCCAAGCCTGAAAAACATGATTTATTAACTCAACACCAGCATCGGTTGTTGAGCGACCCTTTGTGAAACCAAATTGTTTATTAGACATTAAATTGTTTAAATTGAAATGTTGAAGTAATTGCAGTAATAAAATTTTTTCAAATATTTTACTAAGCGTGGGTAGTATAGATATTGGTCTAAAATTAGTAGGGTCAGAAGTACTACCAGCTTTAAACAATGGAATGACTTTACTGTGCTTCATTAAATCTGGAAACACACCATTGTCTACACATTTATTAAATATACATGATAGATAGGGAGCTATGCAATCAATCACGGAGTTAATGACTTTAACAGAGAGACCATGAAGATCTGCAGTCTTTTTCATTTCTAAAGATTTAAAAGCTCTTAAGACGTCCCTAGGACTCACGTGTGTAAATGTTAGTTTATCTACTTTGGACGTATCTATGTGCTCCTTTACAAGTGATTGAGCGAGTGCAGGAGATGACTTCAAGTCCTTGGTAGTCGAAAATGGAATGTCAGTAAAGAATTTTTCAAAAGCTTCAGCAACTTGCTTATCATTTGTGAGTAGTTTACCGTCAATTTGTAATTGATACTCGAGATCGCGTGCTTTGACTTTCCCATTTTCGCTATTTATAACTTTCCAAGTCATTTTAATAATATCTGAGCTACCTTTAATTTTACTGCTAACAAACATTGCCTTCGCGGTAACGCAAACACGTTTGAAAACTTTTGAATACCGTTTTACATAGTCGTGAAAAGCTACGCTATGATTGTATGTTCTTTCTTCATAAAGTTCATACAACCTGTTTCTACTCTTATAAATTCCTACCGTCGCCCAGTCACTAAAAATTGGTGTGTCTGCTTTCTTAATTGTTTTTGCCTTAAATACTTTACTAACTTCCGATTTTGTTAGATTAAATAGGGAGTTATATAACAAATTTGGGTCATCACAGTAAGGAAGTTCTGGTAATTTGTTTGACATATTATCTTTGAATTGTTCTAAACGACTACTTGATATGGGATTGCATGTAACATCCTTTTTCAGAGAGCGGTCAATAAATAAGTTGAAAGATGTTTGTTGACCACAGTGATCTGACTTTAATTTATTAATTATTAATTTATCACAAGGTTCTAAGTTACTAAAAATATTATCGATACATTTCGCGGACTGTGACGTGATTCGGGTTGGTTCTGAAAAAAGATTTACAAGATTATAACACAGAAATAAAGATTTGAATGTAGTACTTAATGAGCAATTTTCCAGAATATCAATATTGAAATCACCGCAGACGATAACATGTTTGCTTTTATTACATAATTTGCATAAAGCTTCATCAATAACTTTCTCAAATAGATCATAAGATGAAGCGGGGGGTCTGTATACGCTCAATACAATAAGCCGGCTGAGTTCAATACAGGCTAGCTCAACAGTTCGCTCAACTGAGAGACTTACAATATCCGTTCGTTCCTTATATTTTAAACAATTACGTACTAATATTAATGAACCGCCACGGATAGCCGTCTCCCTGCTGTACGAGCTGGCAACCTGGTGATTATTGAAGCAAACGAACTCATGTTTTTTTAGCCAATGTTCAGTTACGCACATAATATCAACACAATTACTGTTTAAAAAAAGTTCAATTTCAAGTTCCTTGCCCAATATTCCTTGTATGTTTTGGTGTACCAGGTTGATTACATTTGTATTTTTCTTATTGCATTTTATATTTAATATGTCCTCATTTAACTTACTACAGCCAAAGTTTTTCTCTGTTGTCATTAAATTTAATTTAAATTACAAATGTCAGAAATAAAAATAGGCTGCTCAATAGGAGCAGACGCGTTAAAAGCCAACGAATTGGCTGATTCTATTGTAAAAAAAAAGGATAGCGACTTCGCTATTTGTCTTTTGTAAAAGTTAGATAGATAGTAATATCTATCTTTGGTCAAATAAAAATTCCTAACATAGGAATTCGTATCAATAAACTGAAACTTATTATAATAATCGCATACTAAAGTATGCAACGTCAGGTTTAGATCATGTCTAAACTTATTTTCGGTTTTTAGCTGACTTTGGCTGAAAGGCAATGCAAACAAAATCACTTGTGCTACATTCGGTAGGCTGTTAAGTAAGGAAATATAATGAGTAAGTAGTTCTTTGTTCGCGTTACCTCTCCTACCAGCCAAGATTATGATTGTACTATTTTGTGAGAATTGATATGAAATTATTCTTTTTAAAATGTCTAAATAGGAGGCACCCGGCATACAATTATTAATTACTGCCCGCCTCAAGAAATGGCTAAGTTGTAAACCCATTGATTTGCCAATTTCGTCACTAAACATATACAACATAAAGGTTCTATCATAAAATTAAACTTGGGTCTAGTATACTTACCTCCTGATTGTAAGATGTCATCTGTGGAGAGTTTCTTTAAGCGATGTAGCGATATAGTTGTCGATAATGACGGAAAATTTATTATTGTAGGAGATTTCAACTTACCTAACATACAATGGTCACAGCTTCAAGACTCAAATTTTTTATCTGCTAACATCATTAAAGACACCAAAAAAAGCACTCTATTGTCGAATCTTCTATCCTTGGGAGGGTTGGGTCAAGCTAATCACATACCAAAACAAAATGGTACCATCTTAGACTTATTCTTAACTAACTTAACAGATGTACATGTATCACTTGCTGATTCTCTATGTAAAATTGATGACCACCATCCACCTATCGTTGTTCGAATTGGTGATATGCAGACGCACGGTATCAGAATGAAGAAAAATAACAAGATACCTAATTTTAGAAAGACTAATATTGACAATTGTAAGAATCAACTTCTTAACATGGATTGGTCTGATATTATTGAACTTGATGATGTAAACATGGCTCTTTCTAAGTTTTACGAAAAAATTAATAGTGTACTTGTTCAAAATACTCCTTTGAAAAAGAAAAATGATTCTTACAAATACCCAATTTGGTTTAGCGAAAGTTTGAAACATGTATTAGCGGAAAAACACAGATATCATAAAAGGTATAAACAATTTGGCAATCCAAGAGATTACGATACATTCTCATCTTTGCGTGAAAGGGCCAAGTTGTTATTGGACAAATGTTACAACAATTTTACCAAGCGAATAGAGAGGTCACTGATCTCTGGAGAATCGAAACCCTTTTGGTCGTACGTCAACTGTAAAAAAGCCAAAATCACAATACCTAATGTTATTCATTTAGGACCTAATTCCTCCTCTGATCCCACTGAGATATGTAATATGTTCGCTTCATTCTTCGGATCTGTTTTTGAAAAACCGAACCGTATGGATACTCTGTCCGACTACAGTGATGGTTCTATGACAAACACTCTTAGTAATATAGAACTTTCTGAAGATGAGATTCGTAAAATACTAAAGAAACTTGACCCAAATAAAGGTGCTGGCCCCGACCAGTTGCCTCCTTACATCCTGAAGTCATTGGCAGAGGAAATATCTTTTCCATTAATGATTATATTCAATCACTCACTTGCTCTGGGCATTTTTCCAGATTATTGGAAAGTTGCTCATATAGTTCCAATTTTTAAATCTAAAGACTCGAGTAAGTGTGAAAATTATCGACCGATTAGCATCTTGTCATGTCTTGCAAAAGTGTTTGAAAGTCTGGTCTATGACCGAATATATTCCCACGTTATCCCTTTGATATCCAACAAACAACATGGTTTCATCAGATGTAGATCAACGACAACGAACTTGCTAGAGTATGTTAACTTGCTATATACATCCTTTAACAAAAAAACTCCAGTTCATGCTGTCTACACAGATTTCCAAAAGGCATTTGACAAAGTCGACCATAATCGTTTAATCTTTAAGTTGGGCGCTAGGTACGGCATGCATGGCAGTTTGTTGCGCTGGTTATCATCTTATTTACTAAACAGATCTCAGCTTGTGGCTGTCAAAGGTTATCTCTCTGCCCCTGTCAAAGTTACATCCGGAGTGCCCCAAGGGTCTCATTTGGGCCCTCTTCTTTTCAATTTATTCATAAATGACTTGACAGAGGGCCTCAAATGTGAACATTTAATGTACGCTGATGATCTCAAAATATTTAATCCTGTGTCCTCTGTTGATGACTGCGTGGCGATTCAAAAGGATCTGCAATATTTGACGAACTGGTGTAAGCTAAACAACATGTCTTTAAATGTAGCGAAGTGCTTTGTCATGAAATTTGCAACGACAGTTGATCGTTGCAATGATTTTGTATATTCAATTGGTGATCAGACTCTCCAACAAGTGGATACTTTTTGCGATCTTGGAGTGACCTTCGATAGAGGGCTCAGTTTTAAGTGTCATTTTGATGATGTTATAAGTTCATGTCACAAATTAATCGGTTTCTTGTTGAGAGTCTGCAAAGGGTTCCGAAATCCAGGCACTTACATAATGCTCTTCAATAGCCTTGTTCGCAGCAAACTTGAGTATTGTTCAGTAGTTTGGAACCCATTTTACAAGACTCATATAGAATCTATTGAGGGTATTCAGGCCAGATACTTAAGATCATTATGTTATCGTTTTAATTTAATTCGTACGCACAGAAACTATGAGTCGCGCTTAGCATATTTTAATATAGCTAAATTGCAATTAAGAAGGCAACAAATAGATTTATGCACATTACATAAAATTTTGCATGGGTCACTTCACACTAGTCTTCTTTCAGAAATATTCATAACCACACCGTCTCGTTTACCTCGTGCGGCTAAGCGTGACCTCACTTTCTGGCTGCGTAACTTCGGAACACAAAGAGACTCGAACAATCCTATCATACGCATGTGTCGGTTTTACAATAATGTCGCCTCCATGGATAAAAATTTGGATATTTTTAATAATTTTGGAACATTTAGAACACAAATTATCAAAAGTCTAAAATCAATCAAAAACTGAAGTCGTTTTGTTTTTTGATTTGTAATCTTATTTTTATTTTTTTTCCTTACCTCTTTTTAGTTGCTATATGATTTTGCATGCTGTCAACGCACCCTGTTTGGGATGTTGACTGACTATTATTGTTTGTAACTGTATATTTTATCATGTATTGTCAATGTCCTGTTGTGTGTTGCAATAAATAAATAAATAAATAAATAAATAAATAAATAAATGTACGCCTTATACACGCCGAGCTTCATGCGCAACGGGAGACTCGAGCAAAGAATGGGGCGGAGCAGAGCAGTGGCAGCACCTGCCTGTCCGATCACATTCCTCGCATGCTGGGCCATGGTGAGGTGGCGGTCTATGGTCACACCCAGGTATTTAGCCTGCGAGGACCACCCGATCTCCTCACCATGCAGCGTCAGATTCGGAGGGTGTAGCCGACCACGTCCCACAGTGATCGCTTGGGTTTTCCCCACGTTCACCGTCAATCTCCACTTTGCCAGCCAGGCAGGGAGGGCATCCAAGGTTCGCTGCATCTTCTTCGCGGCGTGCTTGGCGTTCAAGGACGTCGCGAAGAAGGCAGCGTCATCGGCGTAAAGCGCCAGCTTGGACCCTCCCTCCACGGGGATGTCATCCGTGTACCTGGCGTAGCAAACCGGAGATAGGCAGCTACCCTGGGGAACTCCCGCAGCGATCCTTCGGACTTGGGAGAGGGCGCCTTCCACTGCCACCTGGAAGCGCCTATTCTCTAAAAAGGTGGCCACAGTCTTAACGACTCGACGTGGAGTCGTAGACGTGGACAGCTTATATACCAAGCCCGGGTGCCATACGCGATCGAACGCCTTCTCCATATCCAAGAATACCGCTACGGTGGTCTCCCTCTTGTTGAGGGCCGCCGTCATATCGTGCAGTACCCTTGTCAGTTGAAGGGTCGTGGAATGCTCGGCTCGAAAGCCGAATTGTTCCTCGCGTGGCATGATATGTGGGATCATGTGACGCAGAAGAAGTCTCTCAAACACCTTGCTGATGTTCGGTAGCAAGGTGATTGGCCGAAAGCTCTCAGGCTTCAGGATATTCTTCCCGGGCTTGGGGAGCATGATAACTCGCCCAAGCTTCCAGCAATCCGGAAAGTGCCCCGTCCGCGTGATGCCATTAAAAATGCGCGTCACCGCTGCGACTGAACGCGGTGGAAGGTGACGCAGCATTTCGTTGGTAATGCCATCCGGGCCGGGGGCCTTCCGGAGCGGAGTCCGTCTTATCGCCCGGAGCACCTGTCCGGGCGTAAAGACGACGGGATCCTCATCAGGGGCTATCGGCTGACCGAAATAGCCCGCTAGATTTCGGGAGACTTCTTCTTCGTCGTGGTCGGCGCCTGGGTTCGGCCGAAATTGGCTCTCCAGACACTCAGCGAAGATTTCCGCTCGATCCTCAGCTCTAAAACGGGGTGTCCCGTCCTGAGCGAGGAGAGGTCGCACTGGTGTCGGCTTCCCGGAGAGCTGTCGACACACTCTATGGATGCCGGTCCAATCCTCGCCGGCTGAGTCGATAGTGTGTTGCCAAGAGTCGGCGGAGGCACTATCGAGCGCGGCCGAGATCTTCTCGGCCAGCGCATTCAGCCGGGACTTCATGGTGGGGCAACGCGTGGTATTCCACTGCTTGCGGAGTCGCCTCTTTTCCGCGAGCATATTCGCAATATGCTTCGGCGTGGGAGGAGCGGCTCCCGGTTTGGGAGCTTCGAGCGCGGCATGTTGCAATGCCCGCTGGACTGTAGAGGCGAACTCGGTTGCCAACTCGTCGACATCCGTGGGGGTCGAGACTGGTCGCATGGGAGTGTTCTCTACCATGTACTGGCCGAATTTATCCCAGGAGTACTTCCGCCGCGGCGGCAGCAGCCTCGTCCTGGTAGGATGGTTTGAAATAACCATCAGGACTGGTTGATGGTCGGAGCCTGTGTGATAGTCTAACGTCTCAACGGTGGGATCGGGCCGGAGCCCCTTGACCACCGCGAGGTCTATCACATCTGGGAGATGAGCGGGGTTGTGCGGGTAGTGGGTCGGGGTCTCCGGCCCCAGAACCACATACCCGCCCCCGTTGGCGTCATCGAACAGACGTCGTCCATTTGGACAGGTCCACGTGGAATTCCAACCAACGTGCTTGCAGTTCCAGTCACCGGCCGCGATCGTTGGCCCCGGGCTGTCCAGAATTTTCTGAACGTCCGCGAGGACAAGGCGCGCCGCCGGCGGCTTATAAACCCCAAACACACGTGTTGGGGCGTCTCCGAGAGCGATCTCCACTCCCAGGGCGTAGATCGACTGAAGACCAGCGATAGGTGGCAGAGGCTGGTGCACCAACCTTCTTCTTACCAGGACGGCTAGGCCTCTATAAGCCTGACCGAGGTCACTGAGCTCGTCCTTCCGGTATACGAAGAAGTTGGGGATCTTCAGTCGGTCTGCGCCTCTCAGCTTGGTCTCCGAGATCAGGGCGACATCAATGTTCTGCTCCCTCAAGAGAACACGTAGAAGACCTATCTTTCTAGACAGGCCTTCGGCGTTCCAATGAAGGATTCTTAACGACATAAATTTTATGCCGTTAACAACCTCTTCATCCCGTCCAAAAGCACTGTAACAGGATCGAGATCCTGCTCCAGTGCCTTCAGGACATCTTGGAGTACCCCCATGGCGACCAGTAGTGCCGCCTTCTTGGCGGCGGCTGGATCGCCAGTTCCGGCCGACTTCCCCTTCCCCTGGCTTGGGGCGGGGGGTCGGATGGAGGGGGTTGTCTTTGGAGCAGACGATGTCGCCGGCTCCTTAGGCTGCTGTCGCGGCGGGATTTGGGGCAAGAAGGGACCTTTTCCTTCCCTGCCGCGCCTCCTCTTACGCCGTTTCGTAGGGCCACTCTTCGGGCCGTTGGCCGCCGCCATGAGCGACCCCTGGGCGTTCGACTCGCCTGTGGGCGCGACCAAGACCTTCTTGGTCGCTTGCCCCGAGGAGGTGCGGGCTGTGGTTCCGGCCTTCTTGTTGCGCGCCTCGCGCACGAAGGCCGGGCAGGCCACATGGTTGGCGGGATGTGGCCCACCACAGTTGGCGCAGGTCGCCGGTTGCTCCCTAGGTCTGGGGCAGTCCCTGGCCGCGTGTTCCTCCCCACACCGCACACACGCAATCTTGCGGTGGCACTTGTGCGAGGAGTGGCGGAACTGCTGGCACCGGTGGCACTGCGCCGGTCCCTTTTTGCCCCGCCAGGCCTCTATCTTCACCCCGGGCATGTTGAGGAGTTCCGTGACTCCATAAATGCCCGGGATGGTCGCAGCGTTACGCTCGAGCTGGGCATGGTAAATACACCCGGGTCGTCCGAAACGCGCCTGGATGGCGCGCACGAACTCAGGGGTGTACCCCAGTCGGCGTAACTCGGCCTCAATGAGGGCTGGGTCGGTGTCGACCGGCAGCCCTCGGATGGCAACCTTGAGGTTGCGCTCCGCCGGAAGGGAGTAGGAGAACCACGATATCGTGGTCTCCTTTTCCAGGGCCATCAGGTAGGACTGAATGGTCCTGTACTCCTCCCCTGTGCGCGGGATAAAGCGCACCCCCCGCCCGTATGGTCGGGCGTTAGGGGGGTGTCCGAGCTTCTCCCGGAGGGCTCGGAAGTGCCGAGCCCAGTCCGGGAGTACCTCCACCACCAAAGGGGGGTAACGCTCTCGCTTCGGCGGAGCGGGCTGCGACGCGGGCTTGGCCTGGAGCGGGGAATGTACGTCCCGCTGCGGTATTAGCCGTGGAGAAGTCGCGGGAGGTGTTGAGGCCACAGCCGCGTACGACGGCTGCGTATCCATCGCCTCCGGCGACTGGCGTGGCGCCGGCGTGGGCGCGACCTGTCTCAACCCTCCTCGGAACGGGGGGGGAGATAGGGCTCCGCGCACCGGCAGTCGAAGTGCATGCCTGCCCTCTCCCGAAGACGGGGACTGGGCGGCGAGCACCTTGGCCGGCGGCGGGGACGTCGAGCGGGCCGGGGAGCGGCTCGCGCGAGAGGGGCGCTGCGGCAGCGGGGCGGCTGCTACTAAGTGCAGCGGCGGCGCTGTCCGGCGCGGCGGCGGCGGCCCCAGCTCCGGCATGGAGAGCGGGGGCGTCCGCCGAGGCCCCGGTGACGGGGGGCCCTCGCCCGCGGGGGCGAGGGGCGCGTCGAAGTACGTCTCCCCTGCTCCCGGCGTGGAGGGGGGGGAGGGACGCACTGCGTCACGCGCGGGTTGGCGCAATGACGCCAGGGTCTCCCGCAGGTGCGGAATCCCAAGTAGGGAAGCCGCCGCGCTCCTGCGGAAGACCCTGGGGCGCTTAGGGCGCCGTTTGGGGAGGGAGGGGGGCGGCATGACCCCCCACCACCCCAATTGACGATTCACCCGGCGGCGGAGTCAGAACTCCTTTCCCGCCGGGGGAACAACCGGGGGACACCTGGCGCACCAGGCGTCCCCAGCCCGCTGGGCAAAGACCTCCCAACCTCTCGGAAGCCGACCGACACCCAATCTTACCCGTGCCAGGCGATCGCTCCCGCCGGCTTCCCTCCCGGCCTAACCACACCCGGCAGACCAGTGCCGAAGTGTGGGGTTCCGGGAGCTCACCGGCACTTAGTCGCGACCACCTGTCGCGGGTCGGGGGGCCGAGCCGGACCTAACGAGCCCTAACCTCGAACTTTGTCGAGGGGTTTCGGAAGGGGGGAGATGCCTGCCACTTCCACGAACACTAAGTACGAGCGTGCGCAGACAGCTGAAGTGCGTGCGGAAATTGCAACTCCGACTATCCCCCAGTTCTGGCGCGACCGAGTACGACTATGGTTCATAAGTTTCGAAGCTGTCACCCACGAGCTGAAGAAAGGCCAGAAGGAGCTTGCCCAGATGGTCGTCGCTCAACTTGAAAAACACGACATTGAGCAAGTCGCTGATCTCCTCTACCATATGCCTGACGAGAAGCCATACGACGCCCTGAAAGCCCGTCTTATCTCCAACTACGAGGAACTAGCAGACGCGCAAGAAAGAGACAGCAACATCGCACCTCTCGCTCAGCAAGATAACATCAAACTGAAGAAAATACTACTACCTACTTCTACCAAGCCTATATACTGTGAAGTATCTACGAGCAACATTCGTCCATACCTACCGACGGAATTCCGTGTAGCCGCATTCAACGCACTACACAACCTAAGTCACCCTGGTACCCGGACTACTCGAAAAATGCTTCAACAACGGTTCTTTTGGCCATCAATGAACAGCGACATCGGCAAATGGGCGAAAACATGTATTCCCTGTCAGCGTGCGAAGGTACATAGACACACGTCGAGCGCACTTTCTACAATTCCGCCATCGGAACGCTTCAACCATCTGCACATCGACATAGTCGGACCGCTACCTACCTCAGCCGACGGATATCGATATGTTATCACGATGATCGACCGTGCGACGCGCTGGCCTGAAGCCTATCCAGTCCGTGATATCACCGCAGAGGAAACCGCGAAGACACTGTACGACGGCTGGATATCACGATTTGGCTGTCCCGCGAAGATAACGACAGACCAAGGAAGACAGTTCGAGAGTCAGCTGATGGCCTGTCTCACTCGTACAATGGGAATAGAGAAAATTCGCACTACGCCCTATCACCCGCAATCGAACGGAATCGTCGAACGATGGCACCGATCCATGAAGGCAGCTATAGTAGCTCGATTAACTCCTAACTCTAACTGGATTATCGAGTTACCCACCGTGCTACTCCGACTACGCGCAGCCACACGAAGCGACACCGGTGTAAGCGCCGCCGAGCTAACATACGGCTGCACACTACGCTTACCCGGTGAATTTTTCACTCCGCCGTCAGCCACACCTACCATTATGGATTACGCCTACGTAGAAGACCTACGCCGAGCAATCAACAACCTACGACCAATACCTACAGAGCCACATAACAACAGCAGAGCAGTTTTCATCCATCCGCACCTACAAACTTGCGAGAGCGTATTCATGAGAGTAGATGCCGTAAGGAAACCTCTAACAACGCCGTATGAAGGTCCTTATCGTGTACTATCGCGCACGGATAAGTTTTTCACACTCCAGTTGCCAAATCGACAAGCAACAGTGTCGATAGACCGCCTGAAACCGGCCTACATTCTCAATGAAGACGAACCGACCGAAGATACGACTACACCTGCATCGCCTGAGAAGAACGCTCATCATACCAGTCCTCCACCATCGAATCGACCTACATCGAGCACAGAAGAGAAGAAGACGCAGTCTGGCCGCATTGTCAAGAGGCCGGTACGCTTCGCTTGAGGGGGTGTACTGTAGCGGCGCGCTCCGCGCACGTCCGCACTCTTCGACGCCGCGACGAGCAAAACCGAGACGCTGGTTTGCTGGTTGCTTCTTCTCGTCGCGGGCGAAGCCCGCGACGGGGAGACGCCCTCGGGGCTATGCCCCCTTGGCGTGGTCGCACTCGCCGCCCGCGAAAGCGGGCGTGGCACGGGGGTGGGACACGGCGGGCGAGATCGCCCCTCCGTGAGCCCGATGGTGTGTCAGTCCGTGGAGCCGCTAGCGAGGTCGAGCCCACCGGGTGATTCCCCGTTGGGGGAGGCCCAGTGAGCGCCCGTCAGCTAGCGGTGGTGTCAGGTCCGGTGAGCTGCTCCGTCGCCGGGGCAGCTGGTGTCGAGTCGGCTGGAGGGGGGGAGAGGACTGCTTCCACTGCCACTGGAAGCGTCAACTCATCCCCCGGGGGGTGGCCACAATCCTAACTACTCGACGGGGAGTAGTGGATGTGGGCAGCCCCTGTCCAGTCCGGTGTTGGTGTTCAGTGCCCACCGGTGAGTTGGCCTAGCAGTGAAGCCAGGCCTCCCACGATGATGGGCACTGGGTCAGTCCTTGAGCGAATGGCGGCTAAGATGTTGTGGAGCAGCTGTATGGTCTGCTCCAACACTTCCAGCTTCTCGCTGGAGGGAGCTGGGGGTGCCTCCGCTCGGGGCCTCGCCTTCTTCCCCTTGGGAGGGGCGGCGGCTGCTGTCTCTGACGTCGAGGGTTGCGGCGGGACGGGTTCCACGGCGATGGGCTCGGCGGTGGTGGTGGCAGTGGGGGCAGGGGTTGCCCTTTTACGGGCGCGCCTCTGCCTTTGCGGTTTGGGCCCGTTCGGGCCGTTCGCCGCGGCCATGAGCGAGCTCCTCGCTGTCGGTTCGCTGCTCGGGTCCACGATGGAGGTCGCAGGTGCAGCTCTTCTTGCACTGGTCAAGGGCGCGGTGCCTGCCCTTGTGTTGCGCAACTCGCGCGACTTCACAGGGCAAGAAGGGCTGTTGGCTGGGTGTGCACCTCCGCAGTTGCAGCACGTGGCCGGTACCTCCCGGGGTCGCTGGCAGTCCTTCGCTGCGTGGCTTTCGCCACAGCGAACGCAGGCCGCCGGGCGGTGGCAGTTGTGGCTACTGTGCCGAAACTGCTGGCAGCGGTGGCATTGAGGAGCTCCTTTTCGTCCCCTCCAGGCTTCGATTTTAATACCGGGCATGCAGAGGAGCTCGGTGGTGGCGTAGATGGATTCGAAGCCCAGTGTCCGTCTGATCTCCACGAAGAAGATTCCGCCCACCCTGCCCTGGATGGGGCGGATGTACTGGGGGTCGTAGCCGCGACTACGCAGCTCTCCCTCCAGTTCGGTGGTGCTGGTGTCCGTGGGCAGGCCCTTGATGGCCAGCTTCAAGGCGCGTTCCGCCGGGGGGGCGTAGGCGAACCAGGAGAGTCCCGTCGCTTTTTCCAGGCCGGCAAGGTAGCGCTGGTAAAGCCGGAACTCTTCGTTGGTCTTCGCCATAAAACGCACACCCTTCCCGTACGGGCGCGCGTTGGGGACGTGGCCGAGCACCTCCCGCAGCTTGCGGAAGTGGTGCGGCCAGTCGGGCAGCTGGTCCACCACGATGGGCGGAATCTTCTTACTCGCTGGGGCGAGCGGCGGCTGAAGGCGGACGGGCTTCGGCGACGGCGTGGGCGTCGTCCGGAGGGACGGACGCGGAGGCGCGTGCGGCGGCGAGTCGGGGTTGGTGTTGAGCACCGCCGCGTATGAGCGCGGCGGTGTTGTCTCCATGTGCGGCCTGGACATGGAGGGCGGCGAAAAGGGGTTGGTGGGCGCGAAAGAGAAGGTGCGCGGTGGCGTTGTCTCCATGTCCAGTGAGGGCATGGAGAGTGCGACGGGCGGCGTGGTCCTCACCACAGGCTGTGATGGGTGTCGCTGGTGTTCAGGTGGCGTTGTGGTCCTCCTTGCGGCAGCTCCTGCTCCCGGAGTCAGCGGGAAGGGGGACATTTTGGTGCCTAGGCCGGTAAGGCGAGGCGGAGGCGGCGGTAGGTTGGCGGCTGCTGGTGTCGTGACGACGCGCGTGCGTAGGAAGGTACGCGCCCTGCGCTTCGTCACTCCGGCGGCGATTGGGGGAGCCATTCCTGCCCTGCTCACCCCGCTTGGATATGGGCGCGATGCGACTGGCTGTTTGCTGATCCACTTGTGCGGAGCCTGGCGGTCCGCCTGGCAGAGCACGCGTTATCACACCCTCCCCGGTGAGACCCGCTGGTGGGAGGCCGGGGGTGGTAGGTGCGACAACGGTGATGCCGATTGGAGCCGCGGAATCCTGGAGGGTATTTTTAAAATAAAAATACCCCCCCCTGCTTCTGTTTCGCCAACGGCGTCAGTGTGTGGGTAGGCGAAGATTTGTGGCTCCCGTACACGGAGAGTAGACAGAGCAATCCTAAATATAAATCCTAAAACCGAGACGCGGTCAGGCCGGTCGTATTTATAGCTCGCGCAAAGTTTCCGGGGTGGAAAGCGACGCGCGGGCGCAGAGGAACGATTGCGCCGCGCATGCGCGTACTGCATATTTTACTTTAAATTGTCCTTTTTTAATTGATAGATAATAAGTTTATAATGTGCAAACCTACCACTAGTTGCGTAGACATTTTGTACACATAATTAGATATCCCGGAAATAACAAGAACAATTCATTTCACTACGCGAATGGAGTCTTTTATTTGCTAGGTGTAAGACCCCATTACACCTACAGTTTGGTAGATTTTCTAGTTTGGCAACTTTGTTCGTGGTTCTTGTGTCAGACTGACAGCTGGCTGAGCTGAGAGACAGGTTATGGAAAGTGGGGACGTCGCGAGAGCGCCGGAGACTCCACTGCCGTAACTATAATGTGGGCAAATTAAAAGCCACGATTTATCGGCGACATCAAGAGCCGATGTCTCAATTTAAATAAACAACTTAACCGAGATGGTGAGTCCTCGCAATTCTTCGTGCATATTTTTGCACCAACTTTGTGATAACCTCGAGGTCCTTGTTTTCAGCAACATCACTGAAATCCCATCGCCGAAGGTCCAGTGGGTGGGTTTAGGTTTCATCCGAGCGATGCCCAACTATCCCGGATGAACCTGTAAGTTATTTTCTTTGTTTTACACTCGTGAGTTGCCTTGCCACGCTGTCAGCTGAACCACATGCTAATCATTGCCATTCCTTGTTGCAGATGGGGTTCTTGTTTTCTTTAAGTTTTTAACGTTTTAAAGTTTTAACGTTTTGCAAGTTTTTAACGTCTAACGTTTTGCTAGTTTAAAGTAAGAAGAAATTTATGATTGGATCAGATGATTTCAACAATGGTTTTGTGAATGAAGATTCCTACTGTTTTCTTCTGTGTTTGCAAGTTATTTCAAGCTTCATTACGGCGGAGCTTGCCTTGGTTGTTTGCACTTCGAAGCTTTCCTTTGTGCGGCGCGCATGTGGATGTGCCGCGCCTCTCCTTTTGTCAACACACCGGATAAGGCCCGGTGAAGGTCTGCGAGGTTGACCGGTGGACGTGCAGCCCGCCAGCTGCGTAACAGTTGGCCCGCTGCGCCGCCATCGTCCAGCACGCCCTGGCCTGAGCCGGCCTCAACTCATCACCTGTACGGTATTCCGGAACGCCTCAGGTAGGCCTGATAGTCGGAGGTCCTCGAGTAAGTGAGGTGCCTTCAAGATGGACGGACGATAGTGTTTTAAACATAGTGCTAGCACATGGTATGTTGCAGAGAGATATTTTACCTAACGGCCCACTTCTCTTTTATTGAAGTCCATTCTATTGGAATAAGCAAAAAATCTAGTGTTTCAGTGGCGCCCTTCTTGGTGAAATTGTCGCTCTGTACAACCATTTTAGAATATAAGTGGTGTTGGCATAAACTTTAAGAATAAATTTTGTGAAAACAGTGTATTTTTTTTTTTATTATTAAAAGTGATGGGATTTTGTGTGAATTGTTTGTGTTTTGTTTGCATCTTAGGTTAAGTTGTGTTTGTCTTAGCATAAGTAAGGTTCTAGGCCTCCTACAGAGACCTAACTTAAGTACTTATTTTATTTGCAGTAAGTTTAAACCCAATTTTATGGCCTAAATGGTCTAGGGCTTATTGTCATTTTGGTACCTACTACATTTGTTTTTGTTTTTTTTTATAAACCTTTTATTTAAAATTACAGGTTAAAAACAATTATTAAAACTATTTGATGCATACTAGTAATTTTTTAAACAGTATTGTTTTTTTTGGGTAAAATTTGGACTTATAATAATTTACCAACAATAAAATTTTCTTAACATATTTAATTAAAAAAAAAAAACAATTTCACATTTAAAAACAATTATAATAAATTACTTTGTAGTTTTTAATTAATACATTTATAACAGGACATTAGTTAAAAAATTGATATTCTGTAACTTTGCTTCATCATCATATTGATAGTTGTGCCGCTGCTTGGCAAATATTTTGCTTTATTTGTTTTTATAGAAATAATTATAGAACTGTCTTTCATCATCAACTTTATTGAGTATTCAGTAGTAAATTTCCTTTACCATCTTTACATATTGATTGATAACATATATTACAACTTGAAAATAAACATTTACTTCATAGTAAACATAACCTAAAACAAAATTTATATAAAACACTGTTGTTTCTTTTATTGTTTTGAAAATTATTTACAGGGATAGACTGAGAATTGATGTTGTGTGATAATTACACTTATTTGGTTTATATTTAATGAAAAATTTTGTACATATATTAGATAATAAGTTTTGGAGGCAGACGGGTACATTTTGAAACATAAATTTACTTCAGTTTACTTCAAACCACTTTACAATCTTGAAATTATAACTCTGAAACACAACCATGGATATCCAAACTGTCTATTTACATTCACTGCTCCGTGATGAATTAATATATGAAGTAAGTATTCGTGCAGAAGCACCGGCTGATACTGTTCTCAATTTGAAGAAACAGCTTAGGGAGTTGATCACTGGTTTCTCTCCGGATGAAATAATGGACGATGAACGAAAACCACAGGCAGAATTCCCAATCATCACCGAAAAGCTGAAGGAGCTGCAGGCAAAACTTGATTTAGCAGTGAAGTCTAGGGAACGTCATCACCTTATGCGTGCTAGGGCTTTATATAATCATCTTCATCACCGTCTTGAGCGTGTAGTATGCACGGAGTCTGTCGATAGGGACATCCAATCGAAGCTGATTAAAAATCTTAAAGCTTGCAGTCACTCATTGGAAAAATTGTTGACAACAAAAAACGTCATCGACCCAGAAGAGGAAAACCGGGTAAAAGGGACAGATGGTTCAGCAATTAATCTCATGAAATGGAATATTAAGTTCGACGGCCGTATGAGTCCACATACGTTCTTGCAATCGATAGGTGAACGCGCCTCAGCGTTCGGGGTCAGTGACAGTGTACTTTTCAGGTCCGCCTTTTGTTTCTTTTCGGACCAAGGTCTTCTATGGTACAGAGGTGTTAAGGAGCAGGTTTCGTCTTGGCAGGAATTGAGTGAGCTTTTAGTCCAAGAATTCGCACCCGTTGATTTTGATTATCGTTTGCTGGGGGAGATTAGAGCTCGCACCCAAGGACAGGATGAACCAACACACATCTATTTTGCAGTTATGAACTGTATGTTTTCACAATTGAAACGACCACTTTCGGATAATGACAAATTGGAAATTTTAACGCACAATATTAGGCCCGTTTTTAGAGAGCAGTTAGCATTGCACGACATAGCTACGATAGCTGAACTTAAGGAAAAATGCCGTAAAATAGAATCTGCGCGACAAATGACACAGCTATTTGTCGAACCACCTAAGCAGTCTAGTTTAAACAGTGACTTCGGGTACAAAGGCAAAACAAAACCTATAATGCCAGTCAGCGAATCCGCTGACGTTAGGGAAACCGAACATGTCTCGGCAGTTGAGCCACCAATTCAGGCTCAAACTTTTAGGCAGCGACAACCGCCAAGTAATGAAAAGCCTAGTAGTTATCCTAATACAAAATCTGCGGCTAACAAATCAGTTTTTTGTAAAAGATGTAAGGTGTCTACTCACTCAACCGCAAGGTGTAGGGACAAGACAGTCAAATGTTTCAAATGCGGTCATTTAGGGTTTACGGTAAGGTCGTGCCCTAAATGTAACAACCCAAAAAACTAGGTTGCTCGGACAATAACGCCGACCCTCCATCGAAGGTCGAAGATGGAGATTGGAAACATTGGTTACAGGTAGTAACTAATTATTTTAAGCTGAACAACGTAGCTTCCGTTTTGTTCGAGCCCAATGATGATGACGTTCGACCATATTTAAAACTTAATGTCCTGGATTTGTCAATTTATGGATTACTGGACTCAGGTGCAGCAATTTCTATTTTAGGTAATGGAGCACATACATATTTTGAGTCATTAGGTTTCACAGTACAATCTGGTAAAGACACTAATGTTACTGTAGCGGATGGTTCCCAGTGTACTTCAATTGGATTTTTAATGTTGCCCATTACATTTAATGGAGTAACCAAAATTTTGAAATTTTTTATAATACCCAGTATTAAATTAAATGTTATTTTAGGCGTGGACTTTTGGCGGGCATACAATTTGATGCCAGAAATTTTTGAAAGTGTTTCCTACATGAGAGGTCCACAAAAGTTTTTAGAAATGCCAGTCAACTCTATACAAGCTTATGACAGTCTTCCCAGTGAACACAAAGAGTTAGCGGAGCTAATGATATCGAAATTTCATGACATTTCTTTTGAGCGCAAGGGTTTAGGTAGGACGCATCTTACTCAGCATGTCATCGACACTGGGGTTGCGCCACCAGTCAAGTGTAGACCTTATCCCATGTCACCGGAAAAGCAGAAGGAACTACATAAGGAGTTGGACAAGATGCTGGAGTTGGACGTTGTCGCCCCGAGCGAGAGTCCTTGGAACAATCCAGTCCTTATGGTTCCTAAAGCTGACGGTACATGGCGATTTTGTCTGGACTGCCGGAGGCTCAACTCTGTGACGAAAGGCGATGCTTATGCCATTCCCTACATACCCCAGATATTGGATAGCCTCAAGAATGCCAAATATATCAGTTCTGTGGATTTTAAATCGAGCTTTTGGCAAATTCCACTCGACCCTAGCTCACAGGAGAAGACGAGTTTTACAGTGCCTGGTAGGGGGTTGTTTAAATTTAAAGTTATGCCATTCGGCCTATGCGGAGCTCCTGCTCGCCAACAACGGCTCATGGACATGTTGTTTGGACATCCTTTCTGCAGTGACGTAACTAAAGGCATGATATTCGTGTACATCGACGATATTATAGTAGTTGCTGAGGATCTAGAAACGCACATACTTCTGTTAAAAAGGCTTCACGAAAGGATACACAGCGCCAATTTAACTATTAACTTTGAAAAGAGCAAATTCTTCCGTAGCTCTTTAAAATATCTGGGTTATGTAGTGGATGAGTTTGGGCTTAGGACGGATCCCGATAAGGTTCGTGCTGTTCTGGAGTTTCCGGTACCCAAAAGTTCGAAGGAACTAAAATCCTTTTTAGGTGTTTGTTCTTGGTACCGTAGGTTTATCAGAAATTTCTCCACTATTGCGGCACCCTTACACGCTCTTACCAGCTCAAAAACTAAATTTATTTGGAACCAAAACGCAGAAAATGCTTTTGTTACTTTAAAAAACACATTAGTTTCAGCTCCAATTTTAGCCTGCCCTGATTTTAGTAAACCATTTTCAGTTCACTGCGATGCATCGAATTTTGGCGTAGGAGGTGTGTTAGCGCAGAATATTGATGGCCATGACCGCCCTATCGCTTATATCAGCAGATCCCTTAATAAAAACGAACGTAATTATAGTGCTACCGAAAGGGAGGCGTTAGCAGTTGTGTACGCGGTTGAGAAATTTGAACCATATTTGGGTAGTAGACCATTCACCGTCGTAACAGATCACGCTTCGCTTAGGTGGTTCATGAATTTAGAGAATCCTACGGGACGCTTAGCTCGTTGGGGTTGTAGGTTATCCCAATTTAATTTTACAATCGAGCATAGGAAAGGGAAGGATAATGTCGTCCCTGATGCCCTCTCACGATTGCTGCATGTGGATGCCATCAATGCTCCAAATGCAGGAACCGGTGATGAGTGGTATGATAAGGTTTACTCTGGATGTACGGCTTATCCCAAAAATTATCCCAATTATCGCGTCGAAAATGGTACTCTTCTACGATACAGCAAGGGTAAGTATGCCTTGACTCAGGAGTTTGATTGGAAGATTGTTGTGCCAAAGTCAAACCGTCTGCAGGTCATGTCCGAAAACCACGAACCACCGACCTCGGCACACCTCGGAGTGTTTAAAACGCACCGTAGGTTGTGTTTGAGGTATTTCTGGCCAGGAATGTACCGCGACGTGCTTGATTTTGTCAACAAATGCCGTATTTGTTCTGCTTATAAGCACAGGACCAAACTCACTCCTGGGATCATGGGTCAGCCTAAGCAGTGTTATAGGCCGTTTCAAGCTGTATCCGTAGATTTGGTAGGACCTCTTCCACGATCACGTTCGGGTTACATGCACCTTTTAGTAGTAACATGCTGTTTTTTAAAGTACACCATGTTATTTCCAATTCGTCGAGCGACTAGTGCTGCAGTAGCTAAAAACTTTGAGAATCAAGTGCTTCTAGCTCACGGGATTCCTGAAACCGTAATTACCGACAATGGGGTTCAATTCACGGGATCAGAATTCAGTGGCCTTCTCAAGAAGTACAATATTCCACGAGTTCACTACGGGCCTAGGTATACGCCACAGATTAACATGGTGGAAAGGTACAACAAAACAGTCATGACAGCTGTTTCGTCTTATGTAGCTGACGATCATAGGGCATGGGATATTAATTTATTTAAGGTGCAATTGGAATTAAATAGTGCGGTGAACGAAACCACTGGGTTTAGTCCTTTCTTTTTGGTCCATGGCCGGGAACCAATTATTAACGGTTCCTTTTATCAAAATGACGAAAGGGAATACGAGGTCTCTATGCCAAGGGACGAGTATGCGGGTGAATTTGGGGTCCTTCGGGATATTTTTAATAAGGTTCGGGTTAATATCGAGAAGGCTCACACGACAAACGCGAAGTACTACAACCTGCGACGCCGTAACGTCAATACTTTGCGCGAAGGTCAAGTAGTGTGGCGGAAAACGTACGTACAGAGTGACGCCGCAAATTTTAAAGCCTCGAAACTTGCCCCAAAATACGAGCAGTGCGTAATTAAAAAGGTTTTATCGCCCTTGGTATACGAATTAGTATCATTTAGTGGCAAGAACTTAGGTTCTTGGCACATAAAAGATTTAAAAATTTAATTTCCAAATTGCCCCGTGTTCCTCATGTCATATTTTTTTTTTAAAACAATTTTTTCCGGCTTGGATCAGTATATTTGGCTCAATTTCAAAAATCACGTTTATAAAGTAAGTAACATCATTTTGTTTTCATGGTTAGCTTCATAACATTTTTTTTAATTTAGAAAATCTATACTTATAATAAATCTGTAGAGAGGTCAATTCTGTACATTAAATATTTTTTCAAAATAACTATCAGGGGGTGATAAGTGGTCGATACTGATGCCAAAAATGCAATCAGTAAAATTTTTGTCTGTCTGTCTGTCTGTCTGTCTATCTGTCTGTCTGTCTGTCTGTCTGTCTGTATGTTCCTTATAGAAACAAAAACTACTGGACGGATTTTAATGAAACTTGGTACAATTATTCTTCACACTCCTGGACAGGTTATAGTATACTTTTCATCACGCTACAATCAATAGGAGCAGAGTAGTGAAGGCAAATCCTTTTGTATGAAAAATCTAAACCACTCAAGTTAGACGTTTGAAATTTGGCATGCAGGTACCTTAGATACCGTAGAGGTGCACTAAGAAAGGAATTCCCGAAATTCCTACGGGAACGGGAATTAGCGGGAAAATCCTTTTGTATGAAAAATCTAAACCACTCAAGTTAGACGTTTGAAATTTGGCATGCAGGTACCTTAGATACCGTAGAGGTACACTAAGAAAGGAATTCCCGAAATTCCTACGGGAACGGGAATTAGCGGGAAAATCCTTTTGTATGAAAAATCTAAACCACTCAAGTTAGACGTTTGAAATTTGGCATGCAGATACCTTAGGTACCGTAGAGGTGCACTAAGAAAGGAATTCTCGAAATTCCCACGAGAACGGGAATTAGCGGGAAAATCCTTTTGTATGTAAAATCTAAACCACTCAAGTTAGCCGTTTGAAATTTGTCATGCAGGTACCTTAAATACCGTAGAGGTGTACTAAGAAAGGAATTCCCGAAATTCCCACGAGAACGGGAATTAGCGGGAAAATCCTTTTGTATGAAAAATCTAAACCATTCAAGTTAGATGTTTGAAATTTGTCATGCAGGTACTATAGGTACCGTAGAGGTGCACTAAGAAAGGAATTCCCAAAATTCTCACGGGAACGGGAATTAGCGGGAAAATCCTATTATATGAAAAATCTAAACCACTCAAGTTAGACGTTTGAAATTTGTCATGCAGATACCTTAGGTACCGTGGAGATGCACTAAGAAAGGAATTCCCGGAATTCCCACGGAAACGGGAATTAGCGGGAAAATCCTTTTGTATGTGAAATCTAAACCACTCAAGTTAGACGTTTGATATTTGGCATGCAGGTACCATAGGTACCGTAGAGGTGCACTAAGAAAGGAATTCCCAAAATTCTCACGGGAACGGGAATTAGCGGGAAAATCCTTTTGTATGAAAAATCTAAACCACTCAAGTTAGACGTTTGAAATTTGTCATGCAGATACCTTAGGTACCGTGGAGATGCACTAAGAAAGGAATTCCCGGAATTCCCACGGGAACGGAAATTAGCGGGAAAATCCTTTTGTGTGAAAAATCTAAACCGCTTAAGTTAGACGCTTGAAATTTGGCATGCAGGTACCTTAGTTAACTTAAAGCTTAGTTGCAACAGGATATTGCAAAATTCCCACGGAAACGGGAGTTAGCGGGAAAAAAACATTTGCATGAAAAAATCGAAACCGCGTAAGATAGATGTTTTCAATTCAATTCAATTAAATTATTTATTGCATTCCATGTAGTACAATGGGGTGTTACATAGGCATAGGAACTAAAACATGGACCCTGTAGGGCACAGCAACGTTGAAGGGAAGAGAGGAAGTGTGTATTAAAATTAAAACTCAATGAACAATCAATTAAAAAAAAATCAATTCAATCAATTGATTCAATCTAGCATGCATGCATACCTTAGTAAATATAAAGTTTATATTTGCTGTATTTTGAAAAATGGGAGTTATTGGGAAAAACATTGTATGAAAACATCTAAACTGCATAAGTATGCACTCCCACACACACAAAGATCTCTCTCTTATATAAGACGCCACGCGGACGAAGTCGCGGGCAAAAGCTAGTATAAAATAATGGTGTGGTTACTTGTGTCGTAAGTGGCCTAGTAACAGCCTGTTTATGACAAACACGTTTTTTTTATGTAGTTAAAGACTATTAATTAAGTCTTTTGATTTTAAAATAACTACATTTACCATTAAATGTTTTATGTTGTTTATGTTTAATGTTTTTTTTAGTGTGTTTATGGTGCGCTGATAAGGCCCATACACACTAGCGTCTGCAACGCAGCGTTTTTATGAACGCCCACTTTAGCGTTCCATATTTTTTGTTTAGGCGGTTATAGCCAACTATTTAATATAGTTTATTCATGTTGCTCGTGACAACATTTTTTTAGGCTTTATGGTAGCCATTATTTTAAATTAAATTAAGATTAGAAACCTCTTTAGGTTACTCATTGTTTTTTTCCTTTTCGACGGAGCGGGTAGTGACTCCTTAAATAAGCCTCTAGCAACTGTTGTTTTGTTTTTTGTCTTTGTCTTTAGAATTGGGGTATGGAGTGACACTGTGAGAGTCGTCAGCTCAACAGGGGTATGAATGTGGGTAACATCCAGTGAAATTGATACTGGGTGCTACTATATGAAAGAAGTGAAAGGTGATCAATGAATGGTGATGAATAACAGGTTGGGGTAATTATTGTGCTTAGGATTGTGCTGTTTAGATGTTTGAGTTGTGCTTCGTTACGTTTTGTTTTATGAATTGTTTTGTCGTGTCGTCTTTAGAGACAGTTTTTTTAATTTAGACTGGTTGTGCGCCCCAGGCTCTATGGCTGAGGGCAGCCGTGTTTCTCACCCAGTTCGAAACCTCTCGTGGGTAGGGGGGTATTGTAACGAAGCATTTCGGACCAACGAGCCTTGTAGCGACATCTTGTGGTTTCTGGCGATATAACGTTGTTTTTATATTTTACCCGCAGGAAATCACAGATGGCGCTGCAGGGTTATCGATGGGCCCGAATATTTTTGATTATTTTATTTTCTTCAAAATTTGGTAAATTAAATTATCTGCAACATTTATTTAAAGATTTATTTTTGATATATTATAATTATATTGTTTAAATTTTGGGATCAAACAAGTCGATCGATTGTTGTCGTTGATTCGGCGAATTTATGGTTTGGTAGATTTTCTAGTTTGGCAACTTTGTTCGTGGTTCTTGTGTCAGACTGACAGCTGGCTGAGCTGAGAGACAGGTTATGGAAAGTGGGGACGTCGCGAGAGCGCCGGAGACTCCACTGCCGTAACTATAATGTGGGCAAATTAAAAGCCACGATTTATCGGCGACATCAAGAGCCGATGTCTCAATTTAAATAAACAACTTAACCGAGATGGTGAGTCCTCGCAATTCTTCGTGCATATTTTTGCACCAACTTTGTGATAACCTCGAGGTCCTTGTTTTCAGCAACATCACTGAAATCCCATCGCCGAAGGTCCAGTGGGTGGGTTTAGGTTTCATCCGAGCGATGCCCAACTATCCCGGATGAACCTGTAAGTTATTTTCTTTGTTTTACACTCGTGAGTTGCCTTGCCACGCTGTCAGCTGAACCACATGCTAATCATTGCCATTCCTTGTTGCAGATGGGGTTTTTGTTTTCTTTAAGTTTTTAACGTTTTAAAGTTTTAACGTTTTGCAAGTTTTTAACGTCTAACGTTTTGCTAGTTTAAAGTAAGAAGAAATTTATGATTGGATCAGATGATTTCAACAATGGTTTTGTGAATGAAGATTCCTACTGTTTTCTTCTGTGTTTGCAAGTTATTTCAAGCTTCATTACGGCGGAGCTTGCCTTGGTTGTTTGCACTTCGAAGCTTTCCTTTGTGCGGCGCGCATGTGGATGTGCCGCGCCTCTCCTTTTGTCAACACACCGGATAAGGCCCGGTGAAGGTCTGCGAGGTTGACCGGTGGACGTGCAGCCCGCCAGCTGCGTAACAGTTGGCCCGCTGCGCCGCCATCGTCCAGCACGCCCTGGCCTGAGCCGGCCTCAACTCATCACCTGTACGGTATTCCGGAACGCCTCAGGTAGGCCTGATAGTCGGAGGTCCTCGAGTAAGTGAGGTGCCTACAGGTGTACGGACAGTGTTTTTAAATATAGTGATATCCCATGGTTGTTACGGAGTGACAATTAACCTGACGGACCAAAGCGCGACCTGTCTCCCCCCATAGGGTTTTTACCTGCCCATGGTTGTACTTTAATAATTATAATTGTAAAATATACATTGTACAAATTCAAGGGAGTTTTCTTTGTCTCATGCTCACCGGTCTATAACATCTAGCTGTGCCCTTCAGGTAAACACCACTTTATAAATTTTCTGAAACATATATGTAACTTTCATCATACCATTTCCTATTCACCTACCTTTTATATAGGTAGCAAAAATCTAGTGTTTCACTGGTTTAATGCCAGTCCAAACCTCTTCAGGTGTAATGTCTGAAAGCGAGCGCGTCGGCGAGCGGTTAACAATATGAGCTGCAGTTGCAACCGCTTCAGCCCAGAAGTTATTTTGTAATTCAGCATTTAACATCATGCATTTAGCTCGTTCTATGAGAGTTCTATTCATCCTCTCACTAAGCCCATTTTGTTCTGGTGTGTAAGGATTGGATGTTTGATGTATACCACACTGCTTTAAGTACCTGTCAAAATTTTTATTTTTATATTCTGTGCCATTATCACTTCTCAGAATTTTTATTGTTTTATTTAGGCTGTTTTCTACATAATTTTTGTATTCTGTAAATTTTTCTTGAGCTTCTGATTTATTTTTCATGAAATATACCATTACTTTTCTTGAATAATCGTCGATGAAAGTAATGAAATACTTGGCACCTCCTAAAGATGCAGTCTGCATTGGCCCACACACATCAGAGTGAACCAGCTCTAGCAAGTCCTGTGCCTGGGAGCCTTAACTTGGGAATGGTTGCCTGGTCTGCTTGCCTTCAAGACAAGATATGCAAATGCAATTTTCTTTCTGTGGAGTAAACTTCACACCTGTAGTACATTTTGGTACATTTTGGTAATTTAGACACATCACTAAAATTTAGGTGACCCATTCGTTGGTGCCACAAGTATGTGTCTTCTTCTGTCACAGCTGTCATGGCTTTTGCTTTTTTAACATGTGTGTTTAATCGGTAAGTATCATTAATGAGATCAGCTGTTGCAATAATTTGTCTGTTTTGATTTAAAATGTGACAGCCATCATCTTTAAATTCTACCCTGCAGCCACTTTTTATTATTTTACTAACGGATAATAAATTTGTAGACAATTCTGGTACAAATAACACATTTTTCACCTGAATTACTTCTTCACTAGCAGCTTTCTGGGCTGGTAATTTTATTATTACATTTCCGCAGCTCACAACTTCCAGTGCTTTATTATCTGCTGTTCTTATACTTTTAATAGGTGAAGCAATCTCATCTTGAAGCCAGTCCCTGTGCATGGTCATGTGCATGGATGCTCCTGAGTCAACGTACCAGTTGTTTGTGTCATTCATGTTTGTGGCTGAAAAAGCAGCTATGAATCCATTATTAGTTTTGCTCTTATCTTGCGACTTATTTTTAAACCAACAATTTTTACCTAAATGTCCATATTTGTTACAATTATAACATCGGGGTCCTTTTGACTTTAACTGTGTTGGTTTATTTTTCGGAGTATATTTTGAGTTTGTGTAAAAAGCAGTTGAATCTGTCTTACTTGTAGACTTTATTTCCTGTAGCAATTTGGTTTTGATCGAATCTGCATTAATTTTCACACCGGAACTCTCTAACCCCATTATCATCGGTTTATACTCCTCAGGTAAGCCGGCTAACATTAATGTTCCAAGCCATTCGTCATCTACTTTGAACCCTATATTCCTTAATTTATGTGCTGTCGTCATTAGTTTATTAACGTAGTCTTCTACATTAGTACTTGACTCTAAAGTAGTGTTAATCAAATCCCTCAGCAGTCCTACTCTGCGGGTGAGCCCTGAGTCTTCAAAAGCAGTTACTAAGTTATCCCATACTTGTTTTGCGGTTTCGGCTGTTTGTACGTGTACATATATTATAGGATCTATCAAAAGAATAAGTTTTGACTTAGCTTTTATATCTTTCTTCGCATCTGTGATTTTTTCTTCTTGAACACATTTCCATAATTCCTCGTGCTGGAGATATGCTTTTACGGCAAAACTCCATGTTGAATAGTTATCTCTTCCTGTTAGCTTTTCAATACTCATGTAATTAGATGCCATAGTTAATTATTTTTGGCTGAAATATCGGAAAAAAGAGAATTCGATTTCCGAAGATATGCGTTTGAGGTTAAGTCACTATACTTTTTTGAATTACTTTAAGTTTCACTGTTTTTTTTTACTAACTCCACTTTGTAGGCATGGGGCGGCCCATAACCTGATGAAATTAAACCCCGTTTGATTGTAATTAACACTTTTAATTAGATATTCTTTTAACGCGTGTTTTAACGCACGTTTGCGTGTATGACGTGTCGATGACAGAGAGCAAGCCTGTCTATACTTCAAGAACGTTACGAATAAGCGTGACATTGCTCTTCAAGTTTTGTCAGGCACTGTTTGCATTCCCTTAGATTTCATCAATATGCAATTCTAAATGGGAATTATGTAAGAAGGTCCAACCACTATCACGTTCTTGAAATTCACATTTTTTTCTCATCAAACTAATTTTCACTTTGTTCATTAAACTATCAAGGTCATAATTTTGATAGAGAGTATAATTTTTAGTTCCAAAAGACTTTATTTCCTGAGAATCATTTTTTACTAAAAGAAAAACAGCAAAATGTTCAAAATTGAGTTTTATACAGTCATTTTCCTTGAGAGACAAATCAATTAATGTTTTGATTTTATTTTTTATATCATCAAGAAACCGATCTAAAGAATTATGACCATCCAAATCTGGTGATAATATTCTGTATGAAGCTATTCGGTTGCGAAATGCGGACTCAATTAATTCAATCCCGTCGCTAAAAGGAGAAATATTTTTATTTTTATGGTTAGTGCTTCGTAAATGCCCCACCCAATGAACACGATCTACAGAGACTTTACAAACTGTACAAAACACCATTTTTGATAAGTATACTTTAAATATACAAAGAAAATGCCTCGCCTTTCATACGCTAACGACATAAAATTGCAATATACACAATGAATGATATACAATTATAATTTCATAGGTATTTGGTTGAAAATGCAGTGGAAAGTACCTTAAAGTGAAGTTATATCAATGAACAGCAGCAGTGAGAGAAAAGGTTGTAATAAGTACCTGAGTAGTAGGTACTTATTACTATTCGCTTATAAAGACGGGCTCACAATCTTCAAATAAATTATGAATCCGCTGCATAAACGATTGCATTTTCTCCCACTGCGGAGTCCCCCGATCTAACTTTAAGAGTAACTTCAGCCTCTTTCCACCGCTGATCTGGTTTAGAGGCAACAGCTTTCTCGGTGTTATACACCCGGAACTCTATATAGTACTCGCCAGACAGGTTGACGAGCTCCCGGCGCACTCGACCGTTGGGGACGCGGCTGGTCAAATAAGTCTGCAGCACTGCAGACTTCGTCGTCCCCGAAGTTGCTCCCGTCTCAAACCCGAAGAGTCCTCCAGGGCCAGTACTGGAAACCGAAAAATACGAATAAGTAATAATTTATATAGGTTTAAAGGAACAAAGGAATAGCTGCACAAACGTCTTCGTCACCTTATTTTGAACTATGTTCATCATAATAATATTGTTCGTAATGTGTATAATGAATTATGGAGTGTAATAAAGATATCTACACAATTATTGAACCAGCTGTCCGCCCCGGCGTCGCACGGGTGCTCGGGTGGACAAAATACATAGGTATACGAGTAGCCTATGTTCATCAGAAATAATGTAAGATTCTAATGGTGAAAGAATTTTTCAAATCGATCCAGTAAGTTTCGGAGTCTATTCGATCCAAATACACAATTTGACAATCAAATCTTTCCTATTTATAAAATTAATAATGTAGACAAAATATGTAGAAAATTAGGTTTTGTTACATACCTCGATGAATACGTTGCGGTCGCGCCTGCCTCGTCGTTGGCGCTCGACCGCGACTTCTTTTTAGAACTGTAACAATAATGTTTATATTGAAACGATGCAAGTGTTACCGCCGTGCGCTACGATTTCTAATTAGAACGCTCATTATACCCATTACATTATTTTATATTACTTTTGTTACTATTAATCAAGATACATAACATAACATATAATTCTGCATGTATCTCAAAAGGGTAGAGATAGGGGATATGTAAGTTGTATTTGCAAATAGCGTAAAATTATCTCGAATAAAATAAAAGTAAAGTGATAGATATTAAAGTACCTATTTAATGTTCCACTGATGGGCACGACTGTCTCACTATTAACTTCTCTCAAAAGAAAAAGAAAGAAAGAAAAATCATTTATTCACCCAATTATGTCACACTACACAAACTTAAATTTAGTTACATAGATTGTTAGTTGTACAATATATTTTGTAAGAAGTAGATTTTTTGAGTAATGTGACACAACTGTGAAAAAGGAACCGACTCAGCATAAGTTCATCTCAACACGTTGAGGTGAACGCTGTTTTTTCAGTCGACCCCTTTTGCCAGTCAGATCACAAGCCGAGAAAACTATACTATAGTATTAACACTGTTCGAATTATGAAATAATCAAAGCAATATAACTAAAATAGGTACGTACTTGTGATAATTTAAATTATCGGACTAACAGTAAGCATGCATAAAAATATATGAACCGTAAATATCGTTGCAACATGCTTAATTTATAAACGGTTATACGATTATACCACCATCATGTCAAAGTCTGTTGTTGTTTTAATAAAATAAAACACTTTAATTTCTTTTTAAAAGTTGATTTGGACATAGGCAGCCTTAGCGGAGGAGGAAGGTCATTCCAACATTTTGACGCTTGATGGCGGAAACTTCCTTCAAAGGCTCGCGTTTTGTGAAAAGGAGACACGAGTAAATAACTATTTGTCCTTCGTGAGTTATATGAATACTCTGCCCACTTCAGTTTTTTGTAGAGATATGGAGGCCACTGAGATCTCACTATAGAAAACAGGAAGGTAGCGAAGTGCAAATTTCGTCTCGATTCCATATTCAAGATGCCATGATTGTTTAAAATCGGAGTGATGTGGGTTCTAGGAGGTACCCTGAAACAGAATCTAGCGCAGGCATTCTGAACGCGTTGGATCATTCGCTTAGATGAGGCTAGCAGAGAAGGTCCCAAAACGACATCGCAGTAATTAAGCTTGGATAAAATAAGCGTCTCACAGATTTTCTTCCTAACATCTTCAGTAAGCAAATTCTTGACTTTATAAAGAATCTTTAATCTGTAGAGACAGTTTTTGACCACACTAGCGATATGGCTTTCAAAACGCAGTCTACTATCCATCTCAATTCCTAGATTTCTCGCCTGAGATACGAATTCAATGTTACACCCCAGTATAGTAATCTTTGGGTTGCATGATAAGATCCTGGTTACTTGTTTTTTTGATCCTAGCACCATTGCCTTGGTTTTGATAGGGTTAAGTACGAGGGCATTACGTTTAGACCACCTAGCAATGGAGTCTAGATCTGACTGAACTTTTAAAAGCGAGGATTCCAAATCCTGTGGCTTAGTGTGGAAGTATACTTGGACATCGTCGGCGTAGAGATGAATCTTGCAGTGTGCTACGTGATTAATAATATCGGCAGTATATAAAGTAAAAAGCACAGGGCCCAATATAGAGCCTTGCGGCACACCTCTGATCACATCTTGTACATCCGACCTAGAGATACTTCCATCAGGAGCTTGCACTTTAACTATCTGGGCTCTATCGGACAAATAACTGCGGAACCAATCCACAGTTACTGGGTCAAAGCCATAGTAAGACATTTTAGCAAGTAACAGTGGAATATCTATAGAGTCAAACGCGCGGGAAAAGTCTAAGAGGGACAATATAGTAGCCATTCCTTTGTCTTGCGCGACTAGTGTATTATCAATGACTTCAGATAGAGCGGTAGCTGTACTTACACCTTGACGGAAACCAGACTGCACCTCAGGTAAAACCTTGTTTTCTTCTAAGTACTTAGTGAGTTGGGAGCACACTATTCGCTCCAGGACCTTTGATAAAAATGGTAAGAGACTAATTGGCCTGAGGTCTTTAAAATCCGTGGGGTTAATAATTTTGGGGATAGGGACAACGAGTGCTGTCTTCCATACATGCGGAAATGTAGAAGTCGAGATGGAATGATTTATAATGGCTGTTATATACGGCAATGTATGAGGTAAAGTAAGCATGATCATTTCACAGTCAATCATATCTACTCCTTGCGAATTTGATTTAATAGATTGTATAGCTTTGTAAACATCTAATTCACTTACTAATTTTAACTTGAAAACAGCGTTTTTATTAAACTTATTACTTTCAAAGTAATTTATTTCGCGAGGAGGGGCTGAATTGCTACAGGGGAGAGTGAGAAAATGTCTGTTAATGTTATCTGGATCTCTAATGTTGTCTGGTAGAGTACTAGCATCTTTACTTTCAGAAAATATGTTATTGTATATGTTTTTCCAGAGGCTCTTTGGGTCATGAGACAATCTATTAATTGATTGATTAAAAAAAGCTTTACATACATACATACATAAACTCACGCCCGTAATCCCTAATGGGGTGGGCAGAGCCACAAGTAATCAAAGACAACTTGCAGCCACTGTTGATACGAAGTCCAAAGATGGATATGATGAACCTTATGGTGATAAGGTAAAAAAAGCTTTCTTCTCAGTAAACAGAGTTATATTAGCATGCTTTCTTAGACCTCTATAATAGTCTTTGTGTTCATCAAGGCGGGATTTACGTGATCTATCAAGCGCCTCGTGACACAATTCAAGAAGGTATCTCGTATTGCTTGTTACCCAAGGAGTAGGTTTATGTTTTATATAAGTCGTTTTCAAAGGTGCATGAAGGTCAAAAAGGTCAAAAAATAAACTATTAAAACGATCTACCATGTCGTCAATTGAACAAAAAGTTAAAATGCTAGCCCAATCCAAACTCTCTAAATCACGATTAAAATTATCTACGTTTATGTCCTTGATAGGTCTATAAGTCACATGTTTCGGTATAAATTTGGGTTTTTTTATATTTAGCGTAACGTTCACCATGCGATGGCCGTTGATAGAGTTTGTATTAGATACATTATATAGTTCCACATTTTTGACGTTACAGTCTGAACAGACTAGATCAATCAGTGTAGATCTCTTGCCCTCCGTGAAATGTGTAGGTTCGTTTACAACTTGAGATAAGCCGGTGCTCTGTAAGAAAGATTGGAATTTGCGAAATGCACTTGTCTCAGGAGTAAGTTGATCTATGTTAAAATCGCCAAGCAGTATAATATGGTCATAACTAGCTAAAGCAGCAATAGTATCACTAATAGCGTCCAAAAATAAATCTACTGACTGATCTGGCGGACGGTATGTGGTACCAATCACAATACGAAGTCCATTTATAGTAGCACGAACCCAGTACTGCTCCACAGTTGAAACAGGATGTTTAATTTTTCTTGCCGTTATACCCTCACGAATATAAAAAGCCACACCTCCTCCTCTACCCCTGCATATGGTTAGGGGTCTAGGTATCATCCTAAGCCTATAAGAAGGTATGGCAGGCGCTAAAGCCTCACAACCAGCCTTAATCCATGATTCGTTTATAGCAATGATATCCGGTTTAAAGCGCTCTACAGCCAATACAAATTCATCTCCACATGTATTAAGCGATTGAGCATTATATAAGCTAATAGCAAACTTTTTTTTATTCGCAATCATTTTCATATAGTTTAAAGCTAATTAGTAATAAGCATCTCAGTAGAGAGAGAAGTGTACAATATACAAAATTGATTTGTATAACTAGACATTTATGGTTTAGAGCGCAGCTATCTTGTATATTACATAATTCAAAAGTGCACACATTTATGACGATAATAATACAATGACACTTGACAAAAAAGATAATGAGATGTAACTGTAGAAAACACGTTACTCTGTTAAATAGCCAGAAGTTAATGAGTATAAAAGTCCCTTTCACCAATAAGTACACACAGAAGATATGATAATGTTCATCAAGCACGAGTCCTGTTATATTTTCTACAACAGATATGAACAGGTATGTATAACAAAAGTTTCGTACATTTTTTTGAATAGAGCAAAATCTTAATACTTCGCAAAGTGATTGAAAAGAGTAACAAGCATACAATAGAAATAAAAACAATGCTACATGCAAAAGTGCACACAGGTGCAATAATCTACCGAAAGCACATGCGGGTTTTTCTATATCAATTAACGTCCAAGCGAAACAAGTCATCTTGAGATTTTATATAGAACACAGGGCCATTCTCTACTTTTCGCACAAGGATTCTTCCGTTCTTACGCCACACGTATCTGAAACCTTTCTCTCTAGCAAGTTTACGAGTCGTTCACCAAAGCTGACGATCTGATTTAATTAGACGCTCGTTGATGTATACATTGTTATTGGGTCCAGATACCTCGATGTCTTCATTACGTAGAGAACGACGAACACGCGCTGCTCGCAGCATCTCATCCCGTGGCGCACGTCGAGTAAAGCGCACCACGATATGGCGGGCACGCATCGGCTGGCCGTCATTCTGTGAAATGCTTTGCGTCGCGCCAGCACGCGACACGTAATCAACGTCACGGGGGTCGAGATCCACACCGAGTTTTGCTGCTATTACTCCCACCACATGAGTTAAGTTCTCGCCTTTGTGTTCATTGACGCCCGCAATCTCTATGTTGTTAACTACGTCCATACGATCTCGGTGCATTAGTTGAGTACGCAACTCGGTGACTTCTTCACGCAGTTCCTTGATTTCAACTTCGTATTGCTCAAATTTTGCCAACTTTTCTTTTATCTCTGTTAATTCACTACGAAAGGAGGAGACTTCCTCACGGCATTGGTTTAAAGAGGCAACGAGAGAGTCCATGTTCAATGTAAGAGTATTAACCGTCCGCTGAAATACTTGCATACTGGCCGAAAAATCGTCGACTGGGGTCTTTGTATCATTCAATTTTGGCGAGGGCAGTTCTTGTACTTTGGCACCGCCTGGGTTAGTGTGTTCAGGGCTTAAATCATCCCCCTTTGATCCACCTCCCCTAGGGGCCAGATTAACATTGATGGAGTCATCTTTACCGCTATATTCAGATTGCGGTCCGATAGATACACGAATCGGCAGTTCTTCATTATTACGCCTTGTCGCAGAATAGCTACACTTCGGGCAGGTAAATGTTTTCACTAACTCCTGCCGCTTACTATTAAACTGCGCCGACGTAATGTTTAAGCAAGCATAATGGAATGCCGCTTTACATGTTTGACAACTCAGTGATTCTCCTGAATATTTTATATCCTTCTGACAAGAATTACACTTACGCATCTTCGTTCGCATCAAAAGCACACAAGATTAAAGATAATCATGTTAATCTTACCTAGTAGGCGTTGGGGTCGACTCCGCCGGCTTCCTCTTGCTCGCAGGCTTCTTTTTCAACACTTTCGGCGCAGGCGTAGGCGCCAGCGGCAGTTGGGAGTCCGAACTGGATGAATATTCGTAGTTAGACCTGAAAATTAAGAAATCGGTTAGGTACATGGTATTTAAAATGTTGTGTAAATTTATTATGTAAAAAACTCCAACACAATACATGAACTAAAAGTAAATGTAAATACTTACTAACATTTTAACAAACTTTCTTGAAGAAAAGCACTGAAGATGAAAATAACACGGATGAGGATACCACAATTGTGGACAATTGGGAATCGATCAAAGGAATAAGTAAAGTTTAATGATTTTTCCTATTTTATAGAAAAACAATACGAATCCGTGCAAAACTGAATTATGCAAAATAAAACCTTAAATGCAAGACAATAACGGATTATGCATTGCATATTTCAAATTTTAGCATTTTGGATGCGTAGTCATCGCTAAAATGCTTAGTTGCTATTCTCACGAACAAACGAGTTAGTCGCAACACTTTGTAAAAATGATACACCGCATATTCATATTAATTAGGTATTTATTACACAGACGTAAACTTACACCTATTTCCGATGACGCAGTACGACGATGGCTCAGTGGTTAAGAGTTTGATGTTCAATGTAGGTATATGTTACAAGTTCGATTCTCTACATATATTTTTTTTCTGACTACATTATGTACATTGAATATAAACGATAATCTTACGAAGAAGAATATCATGAATATACCTGCATATTGGTTGTGATGATTATGTAATCACGATCTAGTTGTACATTAGGTAGGTACCTAAGTTGTACTGAACAAGGAGTGCAACGTTTCAATACTGATATTTTTTTTATTATTTTTATAAATCCCAGTTGCGTCGCGAGCGCGTAAGCAAATGGTTTGTTTTTGTGCGTGACGGTGTGTATCGGGGATTTAAAAATGTCCTCTGTGGTTAAATGTGCGAACTGCAATGTGGTGATTAACGAAGTGTTGGCCTTCGTTCATAATAAAATAGCTGTGATGGATGATGATAGTATAAGCAGGATTTGTGCGAGTGCTTTTTCCGAAAGTGACATTTTAACGGCGAAAAATTTGTTGTTCGAGTCCTTGCCGACAACAAAACGTAAGATAAAGCGTAGAAAAGCGGGGAAAAATATTAGAGATATAGACGACATCATCTGCTTGATCCGCGGCTCCGACCCCGAGGATTTTCCTGTCTTCGTGGCTCGCGACCTCGAGAAGTTACCCCCGGTTTTGTTCGACCATGTCGACGTGACTAGGCTTTTGAAAGATATTGTTAAGCTAAGGCAAGATCTCGATATTATGAAAGAAGATTATGCTACGGTAAAGCAGATGGATCAGTTAAGAAACGAGTTTCATGGTCTTTCATCGGGAAGGTGCAATGTAAACACCAGAAGAAGAGGTGCATTTGTCACTAGTCTTGCAAGCTATGAGTGCGATAGTGGGCCCATGGGATTGCCACAAGCATGCAATGAAGGCTTTAGTGAATGCCACCAACAAACTACATTGGAATCTATGCCAAAATCTAGTAGCATTCCCAATCAAATATCAGAGGGTAGTAACGAAACTTCATCGCAACAAAACACAAGCGATCTAACGGTCGAACGGCGGGACGCGGCTGCGATGACTCACGCCACCGGCCAGCTGATCGAGTCGCTTGCGAATTCTCCGCCCGATGCACCGATAACCGGTCTGGCTGCTTGTACCACAACGCCGCACCGCGCGCGCCCGCTACCACCACCACCACGCGACTCGGTTATGGGACACACGGTCGGCAAGAATGGATCCGGCCCTGCTACACCTAGTCGGAAAACGGTGGCGGAAATTGTTCGGGAAGGAGAATGGAGGACACAGGCTCCGAGTGACCAGTGGGTTACGGTCCAAAAGAAAAGGCTAAGAAACCGTTTTGTTGGAAATCGAGGAAAAGCTATTCCTGAGCCTGGAAATAATTTTGTGGCAGCGGAAACTAAGGTTCCCATGTATATTTATAATGTCGCGAAGGGTGTGTCCGTGTGTGACATCCATAGTTATATTATGAAGAAAAGTAATATCGATGTCAAAGTTGAAAAAATGGATATGAAGCTAGTTAAGGATTACGAATCGTACAAAATATACATACCTAAACGTTCTTTAGAAATTTTCCTAAGTGATGATTTCTGGCCACAGGGGGTAGCCTATCGTCGATTTATAAACGTAAACAGACGTAATAAGGAGAATGTCCGTATGACTGGCGAGAACATTAAAACGCTCAAGTTATGAGTAATATAAATTTGATAAGTTTTAACTGCAAAAACGTGATGAGATCGGTGGAGTGTATACGGAAACTCTGTCGCTCAGCTGATGTTGTGGCGTTGCAAGAGACTTGGCTGTTGCCCCACGACCTTGGGTATCTGGCTACGATAGACGACGACTTCGCTTGCACGGGTACCTCGGCAGTGGACACCACGGCGGGGGTCTTACGCGGTAGGCCCTACGGCGGAGTTGCCCTTCTGTGGAGGAAGGCTGCGCTTCCGACGGTGACGGTAGTGAAGTGCAATAGTGTTCGCCTCGCCGCGATAAGAATACAGCCCAGTGATCGTTCCATTCTGATATTCTCTGTGTATATGCCTACTGACTCTAACGAAAACTTAGTGGAGTTCACTGAGTGTCTTGGTGAAATGACAGCCATAATTGACAGTCATAACGTGGAGTCCGTATTTATGTTAGGGGACTATAATGCGCACCCCGGTGAGTCATTTGCTACTGAACTATTAACTTTTTGTGCGGAACAATCGTGGTCGTGTGTAGACTTGGAACTGTTGCCACCGGATAGTCATACGTTTGTCAGTGACGCGCATGGCAGCCAGCGCTGGCTCGATCACTGCCTTGTGACTAGTGCTGCTCGGCATTCTGTGGCCGCAGCAGAGATTTTATATGATACCTATTGGTCTGATCACTACCCTATATCTGTAATATGCAATTTTAACTTAGTAAAGCCTAAGATCAGTATACCTACTGTAAATGTAGACAAAATAATGTGGGGTGATCGCGACTTAAATCAGGTGTCGAAATTTGAAAAGATGTGTCACACTAAACTTCGTGAAATTGATTTTCCCTTAGAGTTAAGTAATTGTTCAGATAAAATGTGTTGCGACAAAAGCCACAAATTACTGTTAGATAACATGTATGATGAGATTATCTGTATACTGTCGGAGGCTGCTGTATGTAGTTGTAATGTAACCGAAAGGCGTGGAAAAAAATACATTACCGGGTGGAATAGGTACGTCCGCGAAGCTCACGGGAAGGCGCGGCTGTGTTTTCAGGCTTGGTTGTATGGGGGTAAGCCCAGGGCTGGCCGGCTTTATAATGATATGTGTGAAACCAGGCGCGTTTTTAAATCCAAATTAAAATGGTGTCAGAATAATGAACGACAGATAAAAATGGATATTATGGCGGAGCTTCACTCAAAAAAGAAATTCGGTCAGTTCTGGAAAAATACTAATAGAATGACTCATAAGCCGGGCCTCCCCGTCAGCGTGGCTGGAATTCATGATTCTGGCGAAATCGCCAATATGTTCTCCCGCCATTTCAGAGTGGACTCGCCCCTTGGTCCGGCGCGGCAGGCGCTCGATGCTGAGGAATGTAGTGTGCGTACTGTTAAATTTACTGCGAAGGAAGTGCGCGCGGTGATTAAAGGCATGGTGAGGGGCAAGTCCCCGGGGCACGATAGCCTCAGCATCGAGCACCTGCAGCACGCAGGTGTTCACCTGCCTAGGGTGCTTTCTATGTTTTTTACCCTGTGTTTAGGTCACTCCCATATGCCCGAGAATCTTATGCGTACTATAGTTGTACCAATCATCAAAAATAAAACTGGTGATTCATCAGATGTGAACAACTATAGACCGATCTCTCTGGCCACAGTGGTCGCCAAAGTGTTTGACAGTCTGCTTGGTCAGCATCTAAATAAAAACGTGTCGTTAAACGACGCACAGTTTGGATTTAGACCTGGTCTTTCTACCGAGAGTGCTATACTGTGCCTGAAGCAGACTGTGCAATACTACACGAGTAGAAGGACCCCAGTGTATGCATGCTACCTTGATTTGTCGAAAGCGTTCGACCTCGTGTCATACGATATTCTATGGAGTAAATTAAGGGATGAAACTGGATTACCTGGGGAGATTGTACAATTGTTTATGTATTGGTACAAAAATCAGAGAAACTTTGTAAGATGGGCAGGTTCTCTCTCGGAGGGGTACGTTTTGGAGTGTGGGGTGAGGCAGGGGGGGCTAACCTCTCCCACACTTTTCAGCCTGTATGTCAACCGACTGATCGATGAACTCAGTAGTACCGGCATAGGGTGTCATATAGACGGAGTATGCGTGAATAATATCAGCTACGCTGACGATATGGTGCTGCTGAGCCCATCGATTGGTGCCCTCCGAAGACTCCTGAAAATTTGCGAGTCCTACGCGGTGGCTCATGGGCTCAAATACAATGCAAAAAAGAGCGAGGTAATGATTTTCAGACCGGATAACAATCGTTACACTTTGAGTCCGAATTTCGTTTTATGTGGTACAGCTCTAAATCATGTTGAGCAATTTAAGTATTTGGGCCACTGGGTCACCCAGGATCTTAAGGATAGGGTGGATATAGAGAGAGAGCGCAGGGCGCTGTCTGTCCGATGCAACATGTTGGCCCGCAGGTTTGCGCGGTGTACGGGGACTGTCAAAACTGCGCTATTTAAAGCGTACTGTCAGTCCTTTTACACCTGTAGCCTGTGGGTTAACTATACGCAGCGGACATACAGCGACCTGCGCGTGCAGTATAATAACGCGTTCCGGGTGCTGATGGGACTGCCGCGCTACTGCAGTGCCTCCGCGATGTTCGCTGCGGCTAACACGGACGGATTTGCAGCCATCATGCGAAAGCGGTGCGCTTCCATCCTGCGCCGCACGCGCGACAGTCCCAACACCATCCTGCGCGCGCTAGTTGACCGGTGGGACTCTCCGATGCTGGCTCGCTGGATTCGGCTGCACGCAGTCGTATGATTGGCCGCCAGCGTCGGGGAGTCCATCCGGACTTGCCATTTTTAATATATTTGTATGTTACTAACACTAGTTTTGTAAGCTTGCAATTTTACTAACAAATATGGATGTAATCAATGTGGATGAGTCCGAAATAAATGATTATTATTATTATTATTATTATTATATTATTATTATTTCAATACTGACACTGCATTGGTGTAAATGTATGCGTATGTGCGTGGTTATGTGTGTAAATAGTGCCGATAGGAATACCCAATGAAAATATTTGGACGGGGCTAACATGAAAAGGATATCTCCTAAATATAGGTAATTAAACAATTAAGAAACTATTGGCCAGTAGTCAATAGCTTTTCAGTGTCCATATAGTTTAAGGTTAGGAGGTAATGTTGCACCTTATTTTTAAGTTCATATTTGTTGAGAGAATGCATGTTGTCGATAGTTTTATTAAGCTTATTGTACACCACAGAACTTGCAACTTTGAACTGTTTGGTAGCAAAATTTGTCCTATATGAAACTGTTGGGCAGATGTCACGAATGGTGCGTTTGTTAGGATCGCGAGATGCGGGGACTTCTGGATGTTTACGCAATATGGAGCGCAGAAAGTAAATCTGCCTAACCGTAAGCACCTTGGCCAACTGATACAATTCAACAGTGGGGTATCTAGAATGTTTAAAGAACATTACTTTTAGTATGGCTCGCTGTGCCCGTTCTACAGTAGTCATGAACGTTTTAGCAGCAGCACCCCAGGCGGGGATGCAGTACGACAGAATCGACTGACAAAGTGAAAGATATACTACACGAAGAGTGTCAGCATCAGCGGAGTGACGTAATGATCTAAAGCTATAGATAAGTCGTCTACATCTTGATGATAAGTTTTCTATGTGAGGTTTCCAATTTAGACATTCATCCAAAGTAACACCTAGATATTTTACCTTATTGGCTCTGTCTAAAGGGAGACAGGAGCATGTGGTCGTTAACGTGGAACAATTGTGTATTTTTAAGTCAAACAGTGAGGATGGGCGAGTTCTTGGTCCTATATGAAAAGGAAGATACGTCGTTTTGGCTATGTTTAACGTGAGGCGATTCATAGATAGCCAGTTGCTAACAATTCGGAGAGCAGTTTCAGCATTAGATCGTACTGCATCCCAGCCCGGGCCAGAAATAAGTAAAGCGGTATCATCTGCGTAAGTAAATATTCTGCAGTTAGGGATGGAGAGCCGGCATAGCTGATTGATATACAGCAAGAAGAGTGTGGGCCCCAGAATAGAGCCCTGGGGAACACCATATGTTATTGGCAACGATTGACTTAGAATTCCATCTACCCTGACGCGTTGATTGCGATTTACAAGATAGTCTTGGAATATTTTATACGCTACGCCTCGAACACCGCATTCCTCGAGTTTCGAAAGAAGGATGGGAACATGGACAGTGTCAAAGGCCTTGGACAAATCTAATTAATGTAATACTTAAAAGCTTGATTTTAAGTATTACATTAATTATGGTAAACTAAATGGTGACAAATGATAAACCGATTGTCAAAATAATAGTCTAGCAAATAGGGGGAGTGGCAATAACTTTACCACCATGTTAAGTAGGTATTTCTTTTTATTTTATTCCAGTCTTGATTGTCATTGATTCTTTCAAATTGTTTGTTTGATAACTTTTTGCAGTTTAATATTAAAAATAATTAAAAGTAAACATTTAACTACTTACCGCAATTCTCAAGCCATACTTTTAGGCGGTTGACGTCATTCCACGGAAAACGGAACTGACTTCTGTTCCGAAGAATTTGTACAATTATAATAAGAACAATTGTCTGCAGGCATTTTTTATAACCACTATTCCTGTGTCGCTACGTGAAAGCAGGTTTCACAAAGAGGTTTCATGAAGCTAAATCAAAGTCCGATTTCAGTCCAGGGTCAGTTTGTAAATCACAATACACAAAACGTAGAAGGCGCGTTCGACTCGGAATTCAAACGAACGAAAACAAACATTTTCAAACATAGGTAGGTAGGTACTAACCTACCTACGTTATTTGAAAGTTGCGTTTTTTTTTGTTCTCAAATTTAGTTTCTAATGATATCTTTAGGTGGTTATATTATTTTTAAAATTTGATATTGTATCTCCCATAATTATTACAACGGAATTACAACTAAACATTTAATAAATTCAATAAAAATGTATTTTGCAAATAAACACAAACTTTTGAAAACGTAATATTTTATTATCTGTGGCAAAGCTAGATCGATGTTGCAATAATTAACGATAGATGGCGCAACTTTAAGCGAGCTTCTTACACACAATTATAGATGGCGTTGATAAAAACGAGACCGTTCAACCCCTCAACAAGCTCCATACTCGACGTAGTTCCGACGTAAATCCGCTAGAGTAACCAATAAATTTAAAAATATAAAAATCTCCATAAAATGCCAATATCTTTGATTAACTTTTGGTTGGAGTATAACTTTTAAATTATAAAACATAATTTTAGTGCCTATTTATCGATTATTGGCTTTTAAAGAAACTTTAATTCTTTATCGGTACTATTAGCGTCATCTATTGAAATTTTTTTGAAAAATGTTTCCTAATGTTCGCGATGAGAACCCATGGTCGAACGTTATAATCACCATCATCATTACAGTTGAACAAAAACATAACAATATTTGAGTAAACGCAAAGCATTGATTCTGCATGATGAATCAAAAGTGAAAACTTGTTCACCTTCTTCATAATGTATTGTAGGTAAACCTGTACCCTGCAATAAAAATAATTTATCAAGCGAAGTCAGTAACTGAAACTAGTTGTTTATTAAAAAGTTTCCCACGAGTCAGAGGATACCTGATTGATATAATATATGGTATAGTATAGCCCACATTCCTCAATGCATACGAGGCACAATCTGTGCAATGTGTAATGTAATTCAGTATAGATTCTTGCCTTGACCGGGCATGACAAGTGAGCTAGAGAGTGATTTTGATTCTTTTATAAATAGTTAAATTAATTGATCACACTATTACGAAAAAGCTTCCGCTATGGGAATTATATCATGTAAGTCAAATTCATTATGTTATTACAATTTGCTGTCCTTGAATCTAATTACGACTCACGCCAATTTGGACAGAATTTCTGACACCCAGGTGGTAATTTTTGGGTCACACATTGTATCATCACTTTTATGTCTAATTCTAGAGATCGTTGAGCCAATCTGGCATTGAATGACAGAATCGAAGCTGTTCTTGAATTCAATGACGACTCGCGCCAATCTGGATAGAATTTCTGACATCCTTGTGGTAATTTTTGGGTCATACATTGTATCGTCACTTTATATCATAATTCTAGAGATCGTTGAGCCAATCTGGTATTGAATGACAGGACCGAAGCTGTTCTTGAATGCAATGACGACTCGCGCCAATCTGGATAGAATTTCTGATATTTTCGTATGGCACTTTGTGAGTCTCAATTATATATTTGTCGGAGTTAGTTATGAATTAAGAAGGGAAATTGATCAAATCGGAAAATAAAATGAAGTTACATCACTTCCGTCATGAAGTTGCAACGCTCCGACGAAAGGTGGCGTACGAGCAGAGCGGAGTGAAGTCGGGAGTCACTACAGAGTCGTCGTGTCGAGCGGACGTGCACTGCCGTTCTAGTCGGGCAGTCTACCGCGAACCATCGTCTTGAGCGGACGTGTCGAATAATTACGATCGGAACGTGGAGTGCTATAGTCGCTCACCTATAACTTGTAGGGACGTCAAGAAAGTGTGATCGGAAAAGAGTACCTAGCAAGTACGTTCACATGTCCCGATGATTCGGTCCGAATATAGGAACCATGGGTGGTGGAGGGCAAGTAGAGGGCGAGTAGCCCCTTCGCGCTAACGTTCTTATGCGCGCTAGATAACGAGAGACTGTGTAACCGTTACGAATACCGTGACGTTGCCGTGAGTGTGTATCTTATGCTGTGACTTTATTTAATCGTGATACAAAAACTATGTGGAAGTAAATAAAATGATTGTGATACTGATGACGGCCATTATTGTCTTCTAACGCCCACCCTCCATTCTGATGATGATGTTACGACGACTCCCACTGTTACGACATATTATTATCACTTTATGTCATAATTCTAGAGATCGTTGAGCCAATCTGGTATTAAATGACAGGACCGAAGCTGTTCTTGAATTCAATGACGACTCGCGCCAATCTGGATAGAATTTCTGATATTTTCGTATGGCACTTTGTGAGTCTCAATTATATTATCACATTATGTCATAATTCTAGAGATCGTTGAGCCAATCTGGTATTAAATGATAGGACCGAAGCTGTTCTTGAATTCAGTGACGACTCGCGCCAATCTGGATAGAATTTCTGATATTTTCGTATGGTACTTTGTGAGTCTCAAATTATATTATCACTTTATGTCATAATTCTGGAGATCGTTGAGCCAATCTGGTATTGGATGACAGGACAGCAAATTGTATAGACACATGAAGCAATCTGCTAATGAATTTGACTTACAGGAAAAAACTTGATTCGAACACGGACAGACCAAAATAAGTGAGAAGTATATACGGCGCGTATGATAAAGAAGATCGAGTGCTGGCATCCGCGCTGTACTCGTGTTACCTGATGTCAAAGGAGCTGGGTGAACAAGTTGAAACTTGTAGCTTAAATAAGTATGAACAGGTAATATTCGTTTATTGTGTTACTAGCTGGTACCCGCGACTTCGTCTGCGTACTTTTAATTTGAATATTAAGGATTATATAAAAGGAACGGTATAGCATGTGATTAAAAGAGAGTAAGTAGGTATATTTAAAAAAAATAAAAAATATCTGTTTACAGTCGTTATAAAGTACCTATGTATTCCATTGAGTGGCAGAAATTACCTAGGAATATTTATCGGTCCCTTATGTCCAAGACACTTACAGGGGTCAGCGTCACGTTGTGTACAAAAATATTTTAAAATGACCTAATTTAAAACTTTTTTGTACACAACGTTTGCTATTTTGTTATTATTTGTTAAAATGTAGAAATTGTTTGGACTCGATACTCGCGAGCAGGCCACGTATACACCACGTGCGCTCCCCCACCACAAGACAGCGCCGTTGACTGCCGCCACACTTCGGCGAATGTGCGCGACGACGAACGACGACCGACGGCAGTGGCGGCGATGCAGAGTATTCGTTAAAAGGAACTTTATCTACAAAAGCCAAATTTTTTTAACTAGATACACCCAAAACTACTAAATATCATGTTCCTAGGTTCAGTGGTTAATATTTTGTATACAAAAAGTTTGGCTTCGTAGTTCCCGTTCCGAATCCGTTCCGTTCCGTTCGAATTTCGGAAAATCCGTTTGTTGAAAAACTCTGCACATCCTAAGAGACCTACGTACCAAGTTTCATGGTTTTATCTTCAAAAATGACGAATACCCATACAAACATTCAACCCGTATTTCACCCCCATACTGGTAAAAATTTCAAAATGCTTGAACAAACGATTTTTTGTTTGTTATTTAGTGCCTAAACACAAAATTTAATATTTTTATCTTGAAAAATGACGAACCTCATAAAAAATTTCAACACCTATTTCATCCCCTCAAAGATCGAATTTTCAAAAACGCTTTAACAAATTGTTTTTTTATTTCTTATCAAGTTCCTAAATATAAAGTTTCGTGGTTTTATCCCCAAAAATGACGAACTCCCATACAAACTTTCAACCCTCATTTCACCCCCTCACTGGTCGAAATTTCAGCAACGCTAGAACAAATGTTTAATTATTTTTTATCAAGTGCTTAAATATAAAGTTTCATGGATTTATATTTTAAAATTAAAATATCCCATACAAACTTTCAACCCCCATTTCAATCTCTTCGTCCCTTCTTTTCGCAATAAAAGGTATCCTATTTTCTTTCTCAGGGTCTAAAGATTGTCTGTGCCAAATTTAATCAAAATCGGTTGAGAGGTTTAAGCGGGAAAGCGTAACAGACAGACAGACAGACAGAGTTACTTTCGCATTTATAATATTAGTAAGGATTATTTTCCCTCGTTAAATAGTAAACAAACTAAGTGTAGGTGTTATAATTTCGTTGACGAACTGATTACCTATCCGTTTCTTTGTCTAAAATGAGTATTACCTTATTACTATGATTGATTACTGGGCTTAAAGTTCGTATAAATGTCTATCGAATTACCTCCTCAAGTTTAAAGCGTAGCTAGTCATGTAGTACTATATTAATTATGTGGTGTAAGTAATTAGATTTTATCTGTATGTAATGTAACAGTCAGTTGAATAAAAAAACTTATACAAATCAGATCAATTAATTGGCGTAATGTGATTCTAGAAAGAGTTTTAATGTTAATAGATAGCTAGCTATAGCCCTTTGTTCCCACTAGTTCGATTCATTAGTTCGATCGTCGGACTAGTGAGAATTTTTTTTCTCATTAGTTCGACCGTCGAACTAGTGAGCATTTCTTTTCTCATTTGTTCGACCGTCGAACCAATTTAAATTTAAAAATAGTTCTACCACATTTCAATGTTTTACTAATTTCGTAATAAAATAAAAAACGCTTGGTTCGTTATAAAATATATATTCGTGTACATCTATAGGATATCTTAGATCTTCTTTCTTATCGTGTGGGTTGTAAGATTGATGACCAATCTTACAGACCCTGGTGTCAGAGTTATAGAGCCGCCAAAGGCCTCTGACGTGGCTCGTAACGACTACCTCCATAGATAGTAACCGGGACCATCGGCTTAACGTGCCTTCCGAAGCACGGAATCGTCTTATTTTTCGGACAATCTGGTGGCCCGCAATGTCCTAACCAAACCATTGAGTAATATTGATATCCCTCTAATTGCAGAAACCTATCTCGACCACTTTTAATAATTTTCAATTCTTTAGACGTCATTCCGAAAAAATAAACAGTAAACTAAACAGGCACCAATAAATAAAACGTTATCACTGCAGCGCATGACTAGTGCAATACATCATATCGCATAGTTAAACAGGCTAAAAAAGCATCTACCCTCAAAATGAAAATAAAATCTATTACCACACTCCTTCTGCAGTTAAATATGTAGGTGTTCCAAATAAATAAATGTTTATAATGTATAATGCACATACCTAGGCGATGTAGGTATAGATGCATTTAAGGAAATGTGCAGTAGACAACTTCCGGGTGATATGACGATGATTTGTGTAATCTATATGTATTGTTTATTTACTTTGTTAGGAAGCCAGCTTATAATTTATAAGTTTTTTAAATATGTATTAGATCTAAGACAGCCTCCGTGGTCTAGTGGTTAGAGCATTGGTCTCTCGTTCCGGAGGTCCTGGGTTCGATTCCCGGGTGGGAAACAGTTTTTTAAAAACTACTTTGTGAGACTTTCCCGGTTTGGTTAGGACATTGCGGGCCACCAGATTGTCCGAAAAATAAGACGATTCCGTGCTTCGGAAGGCACGTTAAGCCGATGGTCCCGGTTACTATCTATGGAGGTAGTCGTTACGAGCCACGTCAGAGGCCTTTGGCGGCTCTATAACTCTGACACCAGGGTCTGTAAGATTGGTCATCAATCTTACAACCCACACGATAAGAAAGAAGATCTAAGATATCCTATAGATGTACATGAATATATATTTTATAACGAACCAAGCGTTTTTTATTTTATTACGAAATTAGTAAAACATTGAAATGTGGTAGAACTATTTTTAAATTTAAATTGGTTCGACGGTCGAACAAATGAGAAAAGAAATGCTCACTAGTTCGACGGTCGAACTAATGAGAAAAAAAATTCTCACTAGTCCGACGATCGAACTAATGAATCGAACTAGTGGGAACAAAGGGATATTACGTAATCATAAAATAAAGCATACTACACAAGGAGACGAGATGCATTGTAAAGTACATTTCTTTATCAACTATTAATGTAGGTAATCGTTAATCGCTACATTTTTGGACAAAACTTGTACAACAAAGTGACTCTGCCCATCTCAGTAGCGCAGTAAGTGTGATATTAGATATGTGTAATTACTTGTAGCTCTGTCTGGTCCATTAGGGATAAAGCCGTGATTTATGTATGTTCACATCTTGTTCTATCGTATTGGTTGTGAGGTGGATAACCAACCTCGTCAATCCTGGTGCGAGGGTTATTATTGAGCCGCCAAATGCCCCTGACATGGCTCATGTAACGACTACTTATTACATCAGTAAGCAGTAACCGGGACCAATGCCCATTGTTTTTTTAACTATTGTGTCTGGAAATCTTGGCCTCACAAGGATGAAACAAAACAATTTAAAAAATATTGATTAATATGGCCATCACTGGCACGTTTACCCTTTACTAGGGCAGGCATAAATAAAAGAGGTGGTAGCTGTTCACTCAAAAGTTAAATACCTTGAACAGCTGATTGCTACGTAGTGTTGTGCAAATTTGAATTTATTACATGAAGACCTGGAATTCAATTGCTCATAACTAATGCAAATATGAATTTAGGCGGCCAATACTCTCGCATGTGATTTGTAGATAGTGACAGAGTAGGCACACTTCGGGTTGATACCCCCGTTCCGTTACACCCTGTATATATCGTGGCCATATCATAGAATTGATCATTTCATGAAATGATCGACCATTTCATGAAATGGTCGTATTTCATGAAATAGAACAACATTCGTTGGCCACATCATGATGTGGTTTGGCCAGATCAATGAACACAAAACGTTTAACGATATGACCAACTAAATGCATGATTACGATCATATCGTAAAATAGTAACATTATTCACCGGTAGTGGCGCTGGTGTCGCTTTGTTTATGTTTTGCATAATGGCGGCGGACAATAATTATTCTTGTGTGAACGCGAATAATACGAATAATAATGAGCAAATACAAGATAAAAGTGCATTGAAGCAATGTTTTGACACTAAGGTGAAAAGAAAAACTCGTATTAACAGTAGACAGCAACTTTATTTTTATTTTTAGGTTATATGGTAAATAATGAAGGTCGAGTGACCACGCTACGTAAATCAATGGACTATTATTGGATTTCAAAATATGATATAATTAAAACTGCGAATGAAGGGATATTAATTTTAAAAAAGAAAAAAATAGACGATCCTACTGTCCGTAAAGTTTCTTTTTTTGACGTGACTTATTGTAGATATGCCGCAGATGGCATTAACTACTTGAAACAGGATTCTATTAAAACGCATAAATGTTTTTGTCATAATTTAAATTATCATAATCCTTTTTTTATAATTTTTACAAGGCATAACAGTAGGTGGATGGGCGGGTGTAGAAACAAAATATTAATGGACTGTACGTATATGCGGTTACGATAAATTCGAAATTCAACTGGTATGTCACGCTGGGTGGACTAGTGCAAACTGCTGCGGATATGGAACAAATGAAATACAGTTTGCAAGGGTAAGGAAAAGCACAGTACCTGGTGGCGGCGCGTCTGACCTCAGCCGGCGGGTTCATAAAACACTGATTGATGATAATACACTTCGATCAAGCACACAAACAACACAGTGCGGCGAGGTAAACCTTATAACAGCGAATTTGTCGAATTAATCACCAGGACATGTCCTTTTACGCGAAATTTGAGTTTTATTTTACCAGCGCGTGCGTGTTGACAAGGGATTTTTCGCCATCTTTTTTTTCTTTACTAGCGCCTCCAAGCGACGAAACGCGGAACTATCGCGTTATCTTCCTTCTCGTTCGCGCAGAGACGATAGGTATGTGCGGGAAAAGGATGGGAACAGGAAGTGGCGCGAACATACCAATCAAAAATCAAATTACAAACATCTAATAATTATGGCGCAACCATTTCCCCCCGGCTTGAAGGGTTCCCTTCAAAAAAAATATGAACCTAAACCAAATAAACTAAACTAACCTTAATAATAATAATAATTATAATAATCATTTATTTCGGACTCATCCACATTGATTACATCCATATTTGTTAGTAAAATTGCAAGCTTACAAAACTAGTGTTAGTAACATACTGTAACGAAGCATTTCGGACCAACGAGCCTTGTAGCGACATCTTGTGGTTTCTGACGATATAACGTTGTTTTTATATTTTACCCGCAGGAAATCACAGATGGCGCTGCAGGGTTATCGATGGGCCCGAATATTTTTGATTATTTTATTTTCTTCAAAATTTGGTATATAAAATTATCTGCAACATTTATTTTTGATTTATTATAATTATATTGTTTAAATTTTGGGATCAAACAAGTCGATCGATTGTTGTCGTTGATTCGGCGAATTTATAGTTTGGTAGATTTTTTCTAGTTTGGCAATATTGTGGGTTCGTGTGTCAGACTGACAGCTGGCTGAGCTGAGAGACAGGTTATGGAAAGTGGGGACGTCGCGAGAGCGCCGGAGACTCCACTGCCGTAACAATAATGTGGGCAAATTAAAAGCCACGATTTATCGGCGACATCAAGAGCCGATGTCTCGATTTAAATAAACAACTTAACCGAGATGGTGAGTCCTCGCAATTCTTCGTGCATATTTTTGCACCAACTTTGTGATAACCTCGAGGTCCTTGTTTTCAGCAACATCACTGAAATCCCATCGCCTAAGGTCCAGTGGGTGGGTTTAGGTTTCATCCGAGCGATGCCCAACTATCCCGGATGAACCTGTAAGTTATTTTCTTTGTTTTACACTCGTGAGTTGCCTTGCCACGCTGTCAGCTGAACCACATGCTAATCATTGCCATTCCTTGTTGCAGATGGGGTCTTTAGTTGTTTTTAATCGTATTAAAGTTTTTAAAGTTTTAAAGTTTTGAGTTTTTAATTGTTTTAACGTCTTTAAAGTTTTAACGTTTTAATTTTCGAACGTTTTGCAAGTTTTAATCTAAGAAGAAGTTTATGATTGGATCAGATGATTTCAACAATGTTTTGTGAATGAAGATTCCTGCTGTTTTCTTCTGCGTTTGCAAGTTATTTCAAGCTTCTTGACGGCGGAGCTTGCCTTGGTTGTTTGCACGTCGAAGCTTTCCTTTGTGCGGCGCGCATGTGGATGTGCCGCGCCTCTCCTTTTGTCAACACACCGGATAAGGCCCGGTGAAGGTCTGCGAGGTTGACCGGTGGACGTGCAGCCCGCCAGCTGCGTAACAGTTGGCCCGCTGCGCCGCCATCGTCCAGCACGCCCTGGCCTGAGCCGGCCTCAACTCATCACCTGTACGGTATTCCGGAACGCCTCAGGTAGGCCTGATAGTCGGAGGTCCTCAAGTAAGTGAGGTGCCTACAAGGAGGACGGAAAGATATTTTAAAGATAGTGCTAGCACATGGTATGTTGCAGAAAGATACTTTACCTAACGGCCCACTTCTCTGTATTGAAGTCCATTCTATTGGAATTTAAATAGAAGTGTTTCAGTGGCGCCCTTCTTGGTGAAATTGTCGCTCTGTACAACCATTTTAGAATATAAGTGGTGTTGGCATAAACTTTAAGAATAAATTTAGTGAAAACAGTGTATTTTTTAATAAAAAAGTGATGGGATTTTGTGTGAATTGTTTGTGTTTTGTTTGCATCTTAGGTTAAGTTGTGTTTGTCTTAGTATAAGTAAGGTTCTAGGCCTCCTACAGAGACCTAACCTAAATACTTATTTTATTGCAATAAGTTTAACCCAATTCTAGGGCTTATTGTCAATTTTTAAAACTACATTTGTGTTTTCTTTTCATTATATTTAACCATTTAGTATTAATTACAGGTTAAAAACAATTATTAACATAATTTGATGCTAGCTAGCAAATAATTTATATCAATATTGAGCTTTTTTGTAACAATTTGGACAAATAATATCCACATAGTACTGCATTTTGAGATTTCCCAACAATTGAATTTTGAAAACATTAGAATTAAAAAACAAACCATTTCACTATTTAAAAACAATAATAAATTACTTTCTGGTTTTTTTTTAATTACATTTATAACAGGACATTGGTTTGTAATTGGAATTTTGTGACTTAGTTTCATCATCATAATATTGATAGTTGTGCCGCTGCTTGGCAAACATTTTGCTTATTTGTTTTTTTGGAAATAATTTTATAGAACTGTCTGTCAATAACAACTTTATTGAGAAATATTTAGTAGTCAACTTTACAATCTTTATATATTCACAACATATTACAACTTGACAATAACAATTAAAAGTAAACATAACCTTCAACAAACAAAAATTTAATTAAAAACACTGTTGTTTCTTTTATTATTTTGAAAGTTAATTACAGGAATAAACTAAAAATTGATGTTGTGTGATAATAACAGTTATTTGGTCTATATTTAATGAAAATATTGTACATATTCTAGAAAATAAGTTTTGGAGGCAGACGGGTACATTTGGATATAAATTTACTTAGTTAACTTCAGAACTCTTTTCAAACTTGAAATTATAACTAAGATACAACCATGGATATCCAAACTGTTTATTTGCAATCACTGCTCCGTGATGAGTTGGTTTATGGAGTGAGTATTCGTGCTGAAGCACCAGCTGATACTGTTCTCAAAATGAAGAAACAGCTTAGGGAGTTGATGACTGGTTTCTCTCCGGATGAAATACTGGACGATGAGCGGAAGCCACAGGCCGAATTCCCAATTATCACCGAAAAGCTGAAGGAGCTGCAGGCAAAACTTGATTTAGCAGTGAAGTCTAGGGACCGTCATCACCTTATGCGTGCTAGGGCTTTGTATAATCATCTTCATCACCGTCTTGAGCGTGTAGTATGCACGGAGTCTGTCGATAGGGACATCCAATCGAAGCAGAATGGGAATCTTAAAGCTTGCGGTCACTCATTGGAGAATTTTTCCTTTTCATGGTTAGCATTCAATAACATTTAGAAAAAAATTTGGGGTTACTTGTGTCATTAGGACCTAGTAACAACCTATTTATAACAAACACATATCTTTTTATGTAGTTAAAGACTATTAATTAGTCTTTTGATTTTAAAATAACTAGGTACATTTACCAATAGATGTTTTATGTTTGTTTATGTTTAATGTTTTTTTTTTGTGTGTTAATGGTGCACTGATAAGGCCCATACACACTAGCGTCTGCAACGCAGCGTTTTTATGAACGCTCAACTTAGCGTTTCATATTTTTATGTTTTTTGTTTAGGCGGTTATAGCCAACTATTTAAGATTTTTTTAGGCTTTATAGTAGCCATTTATTAGAAATTCAGTTAAATAGGAAACCTCATTAGGTTGACTATTTTTTTTGTTTTTCGACGGAGCGGGTAGTGACTCCTTAAATAAGCCTCTAGCAACTGTTGTTTTGTTTTTTGTCTTTGTCTTTAGAATTGGGGTATCGAGTGACACTATGAGAGTCGTCAGCTCATCAGGGGTATGAATGTGGGTAACATCCAGTGAAATGGATACTGGGTGCTACTATATGAAAGAAGTGAAAGGTGATCAATGAATGGTGATGAATAACAGGTCGGGGTAATTGTTGTGCTTAGGGTTGTGCTGTTTAGATGTTTGAGTAGTGCTTCGTTACGTTTTTTTTATAAATTGTTTAGTTGTCTTGTCTTTTGTGGCAGTTTTTTTTTTAAATCGTTAAAATTTAGACTGGTTGTGCGCTCCAGGCTCTATGGCTGAGGGCAGCCGTGTTTCTCACCCAGTTCGAAACCTCTCGTGGGTAGGGGGGTATTGTAACGAAGCATTTCGGACCAACGAGCCTTGTAGCGACATCTTGTGGTTTCTGACGATATAACGTTGTTTTTATATTTTACCCGCAGGAAATCACAGATGGCGCTGCAGGGTTATCGATGGGCATGAATATTTTTGATTATTTTATTTTCTTCAAAATTTGGTATATAAAATTATCTGCAACATTTATTTTTGATTTATTATAATTATATTGTTTAAATTTTGGGATCAAACAAGTCGATCGATTGTTGTCGTTGATTCGGCGAATTTATAGTTTGGTAGATTTTTTCTAGTTTGGCAATATTGTGGGTTCGTGTGTCAGACTGACAGCTGGCTGAGCTGAGAGACAGGTTATGGAAAGTGGGGACGTCGCGAGAGCGCCGGAGACTCCACTGCCGTAACAATAATGTGGGCAAATTAAAAGCCACGATTTATCGGCGACATCAAGAGCCGATGTCTCGATTTAAATAAACAACTTAACCGAGATGGTGAGTCCTCGCAATTCTTCGTGCATATTTTTGCACCAACTTTGTGATAACCTCGAGGTCCTTGTTTTCAGCAACATCACTGAAATCCCATCGCCTAAGGTCCAGTGGGTGGGTTTAGGTTTCATCCGAGCGATGCCCAACTATCCCGGATGAACCTGTAAGTTATTTTCTTTGTTTTACACTCGTGAGTTGCCTTGCCACGCTGTCAGCTGAACCACATGCTAATCATTGCCATTCCTTGTTGCAGATGGGGTCTTTAGTTGTTTTTAATCGTATTAAAGTTTTTAAAGTTTTAAAGTTTTGAGTTTTTAATTGTTTTAACGTCTTTAAAGTTTTAACGTTTTAATTTTCGAACGTTTTGCAAGTTTTAATCTAAGAAGAAGTTTATGATTGGATCAGATGATTTCAACAATGTTTTGTGAATGAAGATTCCTGCTGTTTTCTTCTGCGTTTGCAAGTTATTTCAAGCTTCTTGACGGCGGAGCTTGCCTTGGTTGTTTGCACGTCGAAGCTTTCCTTTGTGCGGCGCGCATGTGGATGTGCCGCGCCTCTCCTTTTGTCAACACACCGGATAAGGCCCGGTGAAGGTCTGCGAGGTTGACCGGTGGACGTGCAGCCCGCCAGCTGCGTAACAGTTGGCCCGCTGCGCCGCCATCGTCCAGCACGCCCTGGCCTGAGCCGGCCTCAACTCATCACCTGTACGGTATTCCGGAACGCCTCAGGTAGGCCTGATAGTCGGAGGTCCTCAAGTAAGTGAGGTGCCTACAGGTGTACGGACAGTGTTTTAAACAGAGTGATATCCCATGGTTGTAACGGAGTGACAATTAACCTGACGGACCAAAGCGCGACCTGTCTCCCTCCATAGGGTTTTTACCTGCCCATGGTTGTACTATAATATTATATTATAAAATACACATTGTACAAATTCAAAGGGAGTTTTCTTTGTCTCATGCTCACCGGTCTATAACATCTAGCTGTGCCCTTCAGGTAAACACCACTTTATAAATTTCTGAAACATATCAGTATTTTAACACCATTTCCTATTCACCTACCGTTTTCTATAGGTAGTAAAAGATTTCCGTTTCAATACAAATATATTAAAAATGGCAAGTCCGGATGGACTCCCCGACGCTGGCGGCCAATCATACGACTGCGTGCAGCCGAATCCAGCGAGCCAGCATCGGAGAGTCCCACCGGTCAACTAGCGCGCGCAGGATGGTGTTGGGACTGTCGCGCGTGCGGCGCAGGATGGAAGCGCACCGCTTTCGCATGATGGCTGCAAATCCGTCCGTGTTAGCCGCAGCGAACATCGCGGAGGCACTGCAGTAGCGCGGCAGTCCCATCGGCACCCGGAATGCGTTATTATACTGCACGCGCAGGTCGCTGTATGTCCGCTGCGTATAGTTAACCCACAGGCTACAGGTGTAAAAGGACTGACAGTACGCTTTTAATAGCGCAGTTTTGACAGTCCCCGTACACCGCGCAAACCTGCGGGCCAACATGTTGCATCGGACAGACAGCGCCCTGCGCTCTCTCTCTATATCCACCCTATCCTTAAGATCCTGGGTGACCCAGTGGCCCAAATACTTAAATTGCTCAACATGATTTAGAGCTGTACCACATAAAACGAAATTCGGACTCAAAGTGTAACGATTGTTATCCGGTCTGAAAATCATTACCTCGCTCTTTTTTGCATTGTATTTGAGTCCATGAGCCACCGCGTAGGACTCGCAAATTTTCAGGAGTCTTCGGAGGGCACCAATCGATGGGCTCAGCAGCACCATATCGTCAGCGTAGCTGATATTATTCACGCATACTCCGTCTATATGACACCCTATGCCGGTACTACTGAGTTCATCGATCAGTCGGTTGACATACAGGCTGAAAAGTGTGGGAGAGGTTAGCCCCCCCTGCCTCACCCCACACTCCAAAACGTACCCCTCCGAGAGAGAACCTGCCCATCTTACAAAGTTTCTCTGATTTTTGTACCAATACATAAACAATTGTACAATCTCCCCAGGTAATCCAGTTTCATCCCTTAATTTACTCCATAGAATATCGTATGACACGAGGTCGAACGCTTTCGACAAATCAAGGTAGCATGCATACACTGGGGTCCTTCTACTCGTGTAGTATTGCACAGTCTGCTTCAGGCACAGTATAGCACTCTCGGTAGAAAGACCAGGTCTAAAGCCAAACTGTGCGTCGTTTAACGACACGTTTTTATTTAGATGCTGACCAAGCAGACTGTCAAACACTTTGGCGACCACTGTGGCCAGAGAGATCGGTCTATAGTTGTTCACATCTGATGAATCACCAGTTTTATTTTTGATGATTGGTACAACTATAGTACGCATAAGATTCTCGGGCATATGGGAGTGACCTAAACACAGGGTAAAAAACATAGAAAGCACCCTAGGCAGGTGAACACCTGCGTGCTGCAGGTGCTCGATGCTGAGGCTATCGTGCCCCGGGGACTTGCCCCTCACCATGCCTTTAATCACCGCGCGCACTTCCTTCGCAGTAAATTTAACAGTACGCACACTACATTCCTCAGCATCGAGCGCCTGCCGCGCCGGACCAAGGGGCGAGTCCACTCTGAAATGGCGGGAGAACATATTGGCGATTTCGCCAGAATCATGAATTCCAGCCACGCTGACGGGGAGGCCCGGCTTATGAGTCATTCTATTAGTATTTTTCCAGAACTGACCGAATTTCTTTTTTGAGTGAAGCTCCGCCATAATATCCATTTTTATCTGTCGTTCATTATTCTGACACCATTTTAATTTGGATTTAAAAACGCGCCTGGTTTCACACATATCATTATAAAGCCGGCCAGCCCTGGGCTTACCCCCATACAACCAAGCCTGAAAACACAGCCGCGCCTTCCCGTGAGCTTCGCGGACGTACCTATTCCACCCGGTAATGTATTTTTTTCCACGCCTTTCGGTTACATTACAACTACATACAGCAGCCTCCGACAGTATACAGATAATCTCATCATACATGTTATCTAACAGTAATTTGTGGCTTTTGTCGCAACACATTTTATCTGAACAATTACTTAACTCTAAGGGAAAATCAATTTCACGAAGTTTAGTGTGACACATCTTTTCAAATTTCGACACCTGATTTAAGTCGCGATCACCCCACATTATTTTGTCTACATTTACAGTAGGTATACTGATCTTAGGCTTTACTAAGTTAAAATTGCATATTACAGATATAGGGTAGTGATCAGACCAATAGGTATCATATAATATCTCTGCTGCGGCCACAGAATGCCGAGCAGCACTAGTCACAAGGCAGTGATCGAGCCAGCGCTGGCTGCCATGCGCGTCACTGACAAACGTATGACTATCCGGTGGCAACAGTTCCAAGTCTACACACGACCACGATTGTTCCGCACAAAAAGTTAATAGTTCAGTAGCAAATGACTCACCGGGGTGCGCAGTATAGTCCCCTAACATAAATACGGACTCCACGTTATGACTGTCAATTATGGCTGTCATTTCACCAAGACACTCAGTGAACTCCACTAAGTTTTCGTTAGAGTCAGTAGGCATATACACAGAGAATATCAGAATGGAACGATCACTGAGCTGTATTCTTATCTACCTTAACACTTTCGCGGACAGTAAGTCACAGGCGTTGGGCACTAAATTTTTGTATGAAAATTTTAAGACTGCTATAACATCTTCATCCTATTATTAATAATTTAGAGTTGGGCATGTGACGTAACCTTCTTTGAAATTCGACTGTTTTAGCATTTCTGTCCTACAATATGCCACTTCTTCCTTATGTTATGACAGCATATACTATAGCAGTCGGCTGTTATGGAATTTCTGCCCTACAATGTACACATAAATACTTTACGCTGGACAGGAATTGTATGGCAGTCGAATGCCATAAAATGCCTGTCCTATAATATTCTAATGAACTCTGTATATGGGACGCGTATTCTTAAGCAGTTGTCTGCTATGACATTCCTGTCCTACAGTGTACACAAAGATACTCTACGCTGGACAGGAATTGTATGGCAGTTGAATGTCATAAAATGCCTGTCCTATAATATTCCCATGAACTCTAACATGGGACGTGTATACTATCACAGTTGCCTGCTATGAAAGTGATGTCCTATTGATGGACTTATTACCATTTATATGAAGCAGCGAATGCTATGATATACGGCAGCTATAGTATTTACCGTCACATTATAAGACTTTACGATCAAATATGACGAGAATCCTGTAGAATTCATTATAACTATTTAGTATCTTATAGGTCTTATCTTAAATTATAAAATAAGGTAAATAGTAAATATATCTTTAGAAAAACTACATATAAAAATCATATAGCTTTATTGGTCCAAAATCAACAGCATTTGAATATTAATTAAAAACATAACATGCCATTCTATGACAATAGTATAGTTATCTTCACTTATAATTGAGATCAAATAAACTAAAACGAAAACTTCTAAATCGGAAATGACAAATATTTTAGTAACTTTCTTAGACTAATAATCAGACATATAAACTATAACGAAAACTTCTAGATCGGAAATGACAAACATCTTAGTAACTTTCTTATTCAAAATTAAATAATCAGACTTATATATATTTCAAACATTTAGTCTTTTATAAATCACAATAGTAGTTAAGTACCTAATTATTAAGGCACAATAGAAATAATGTTAAAATTAAATAGGAGTTTAGTAAATTATTTGAAAAGTTATCTTAACTTATAATTGAGATCAAATAAACTAAAACGAAAACTTCTAAATCGGAAATGACAAATATTTTAGTAACTTTCTTAGACTAATAATCAGACATATAAACTAAAACGAAAACTTCTAGATCGGAAATGACAAACATCTTAGTAACTTTCTTATTCAATTCTTATTAATCAGACTTATATATATTTCAAACATTTAGTCTTTTATAAATCACAATAAAGTACCTAATTATTATGGCACAATAGAAATAATCTTAAAATTAAATAGGTGTCTAGTAAATTATTTGAAAATAAGTGATCACATCTATACTTATAATAAATCTGTAGAGAGGTCAATTCTGTACATTAAATATTTTTTCAAAATAACTATCAGGGGGTGATAAGTGGTCGATACTGATGCCAAAAATGCAATCAGTAAAATTTTTGTCTGTCTGTCTGTCTGTCTGTCTGTCTGTCTGTCTGTCTGTCTGTCTGTATGTTCCTTATAGAAACAAAACCTACTGGACGGATTTTAATGAAACTTAGTACAATTATTCTTCACACTCCTGGACAGGTTATAGTATACTTTTCATCACGCTACAATCAATAGGAGCAGAGTAGTGAAGGGAAATTCTTTTGTATGAAAAATCTAAACCACTCAAGTTAGACGTTTGAAATTTGGCATGCAGGTACCTTAGATACCGTAGAGGTACACTAAGAAAGGAATTCCCGAAAATCCTACGGGAACGGGAATTAGCGGGAAAATCCTTTTGTATGAAAAATCTAAACCACTCAAGTTAGACGTTTGAAATTTGGCATGCAGGTACTTTAGTAAACTTAAAGCTTAGTTGCAACAGGATATTACAAAATTCCCACGGGAACGGTAGTTAGCGGGAAAATCCTTTTGTATGAAAAATCTAAACCACTCAAGTTAGACAATTGAAATTTGGCATGCAAGTACCTTAAGTACCGTAGAGGTGCACTAAGAAAGGAATTCCCAAAATTCTCACGGGAACGGGAATTAGCGGGAAAATCCTTTTGTATGAAAAATCTAAACCACTCAAGTTAGACAATTGAAATTTGGCATGCAAGTACCTTAAGTACCGTAGAGGTGCACTAAGAAAGGAATTCCCAAAATTCTCACGGGAACGGGAATTAGCGGGAAAATCCTTTTGTATGAAAAATCTAAACCACTCAAGTTAGACGTTTGAAATTTGGCATGCAGATACCTTAAGTACCGTAGTGGTGCACTAAGAAAGGAATTCCCGAAATTCCCACGAGAACGGGAATTAGCGGGAAAATCCTTTTGTATGAAAAATCTTAACCACTCAAGTTAGACCTTTGAAATTTGTCATGCAGGTACCTTAGGTACCGTGGAGGTGCACTAAGAAAGGAATTCCCAAATTCCCACGGGAACGCGAATTAACGGGAAAATCCTTTTGTATGAAAAATCTAAACCACTCAAGTTAGACGTTTGAAATTTGGCATGCAGGTACTTTAGTAAACTTAAAGCTTAGTTGCAACTGGATATTACAAAATTCCCACGGGAACGGTAGTTAGCGGGAAAAAACATTTGTATGAAAAAATCAAATCTAAATAAAAGGAGAAACTGACTGACACAGTGACTGACATATATCAACGCATAGCCTGAACGGCTAAACGTAGGCATTTGAAATTTGGAAGGGACATAGCTTAGGTACCGTAGAGGTGCACTAAGAAAGGAATTCCCAAAATTCTCACGGGAACGGGAATTAGCGGGAAAATCCTTTTGTATGAAAAATCTAAACCACTCAAGTTAGACGTTAGAAATTTGGCATGCAGATACCTTAAGTACCGTAGTGGTGCACTAAGAAAGGAATTCCCGAAATTCCCACGAGAACGGGAATTAGCGGGAAAATCCTTTTGTATGAAAAATCTAAACCACTCAAGTTAGACCTTTGAAATTTGTCATGCAGGTACCTTAGATACCGTGGAGGTGCACTAAGAAAGGAATTCCCAAATTCCCACGGGAACGCGAATTAACGGGAAAATCCTTTTGTATGAAAAATCTAAACCACTCAAGTTAGACGTTTGAAATTTGGCATGCAGGTACTTTAGTAAACTTAAAGCTTAGTTGCAACAGGATATTACAAAATTCCCACGGGAACGGTAGTTAGCGGGAAAAAACATTTGTATGAAAAAATCAAATCTAAATAAAAAAGAGAAACTGACTGACTCAGTGACTGACATATATCAACGCATAGCCTGAACAGCTAAACGTAGGCATTTGAAATTTGGAAGGGACATAGCTTAGGTACCGTAGAGGTGCACTAAGAAAGGAATTCCCGGAATTCCCACGGCAACGGAAATTAGCGGGAAAATCTTTTTGTATGAAAAATCTAAACCGCTTAAGTTAGACGCTTGAAATTTGGCATGCAGGTACCTTAGTTAACTTAAAGCTTAGTTGCAACAGGATATTGCAAAATTCCCACGGAAACGGGAGTTAGTGGGAAAAAAACATTTGTATGAAAAAATCGAAAGCGCGTAAGATAGATATTTTCAATTCAATTAAATTAAATTATTTATTGCATTCCATGTAGTACAATAGGGTGTTACATAGGCATAGGAACTAAAACATGGACCCTATAGGGCACAGCAACGTTGAAGGGAAGAGAGGAAGTGTGTATTAAAATTAAAACTCAATGAACAATCAATTAAAAAAAAAACAATTCAATCAATTGATTCAATCTAGCACGCATGCATACCTTAGTAAATATAAAGTTTATTTTTGGCTGTATTTTGAAAAATGGGAGTTATTGGGAAAAAAAAATGTACTTATGAAAAAATCTAAACTGCATAAGTATGCACTCCCACACACACAAAGATCTCTCTCTTATATAACACGCCACGCGGACGAAGTCGCGGGCAAAAGCTAGTCCTAAATATAGGATTCGTATGCCAAGACTCAAAGCATCCTGGACAAAGAGGTGGATTTCCTACGCACCCTTTGCACCGATAACTAGTTTGTTTTAATTTCTTGTTTTTAGTGCAATCACGACATTTAAGAAAAACTTTATTGCGTTTGGAGCTGTCACGCAAAGGTATAAGCTCTGGCCAATGCACGTTTTGAGGTGACATTTCTCCTACGTTTTCAACGACACCTCTTTGCCGCCTGTTTGCGTGTTTCTTGCCAAACATGTTCTTTAGCATTGCCTCCTTCGTATTTTCGTTTACTTGTATGTACGAATTCACTATAGTTTCTCGAAATCCCAGTAAAGTTGCTGTTGGATCGCAATGTTTTCTGAAGAGATAGAAAGCGTTCCAAATAATCATGTCCAATACTCGGAAAAACACCTTTTTATACCAACGTATAGTTTTTTTTGGCGTAGAATAATAAGACATCATTTGGTCTGATTTGTCTATTCCCGACATGTGTCTATTGTAATCATTGATCTCCACAGGTTTAGACTTCAATTTTCCAAATCTGTTTCTAGTAGTTACTAGTCGTGGGTGGTGTTTTGTAGTTATCATAAACACTGGTCTTTTATCCTTCCAGATAGATGCGTAAACTTTGCCATTTCGTTGCCAAAGATGTTGTCCAGATTTGAGTTGTTTCTTAAAAAGCTCCTTAGGATTCTCCTTGCGGTCTTTACGTAACGTGCCTGTTGTATGTGTATTATATTCCAGTAATTTTTTTGACAGAGTGACGCTATTATAAAAATTATTCATATAGAGATCATGTCCTTTATTTAGATAAGGCTCCATCAATTTCATGACCAATTTATCGAGTTTTGGTTCAGTAGCGTTGGTTTCATTCACGGTATTCTTACCTTCGTAAATAACGAAATTCAATATATATCCATCATGAGAAGTTAGAACATAAAATTTTATGCCATACTTGGCTTTTTTGTTTTTTATGTACTGCCGAAATGACAACCGTCCACGAAAAGGCATCAATGACTCATCTAGAGATAGTTCTTTTTCAGGATGGTTTAAAGTCTGAAAGTTTCTTATTACTTTTTTAGTAAAAGCTTTGACTTTGTCGATGCCTTTACTGTTGAGTTCCGACACACACAAGCAGCGCAATAACTGTTCGAACCTCCTACCTGACATAGTATATGGGAAAATGGGGTAACAGTATAGAGGGTCAGACTGAGTAAATAATTTTCTTACGCTCGGCACATCAAGATGTCCTTGAAGTATACACAAACCTAGGAACTTTTTCATTTCTTCTGCATCTGTAGGCTTGAATGATTGTGCTCGGGATCCCCTTGTGTGTGGTCTATTAGAGTTGCACAAATTTGTACCATAAGTATTGACACAATGAACTCAATCATTTCATCAGTAAACAAATACTCCAAAACGTTCAACGGTGTTGTCTCTCTCTCTCTCTCTCTCGTGTCGGTGTTGTGTTATTGTCTAATGGTACTGTTGGACCTGAATTCATATCGTCAAACTGAAAATCTGTAATAGGTAGAGTATTATCTTCCCAAGAGCTTACGTGATTAGGTGAAATTGGTCGACCTAGATTTTGTTCATTTTCCAAGTTGGCAGGAGGAGTTGGCTGTCTTTGCTGTGATGAATTAGATTGTGCAACTGATTGACATTCTGGCTGATTCAGTGGCTGAACTGATCTGGCTTCACTTTGCTGTAAGGAACAAATCTGTGTGTCTGGAGAACAGTCAATTTCCTTATCAGTATCGAGTCGATTTTGCGATGATGGACTTTTCTGTGTGGAACTAATATGTTTGGGAGAAGAACAACCCTTCTGTGTATTTAGATCTGACTGGTTCGGCTGTACTTGCATTTGTTCTTCAGACAATGTACTAGTTTGTATAACAGGAGAACAATCTACTTGTATAGCTGTGACTGGCAGATTCTGGCTAGCTGTTGGCTGTTCTTGTATTGTAGTTTTCTTGGAAGAACTAGCATGGACCTCTATAACCGAAGAGCAAGGTTGGTCAGGGCTTGGCATTGGTTTTGTCTGCAAGGAACTTGCCCGTGTACTTGGTAACTGATCAACTACTGTATTTGTAGCTAACTGTAGCTGTTTATTTTGACTGACCATTGGCTGAATCATTAGATCTTTATTTGGGTGTTGTGATGGATCAGAGGTAAGAATTTTAGGCACTTTGCTGCTTGGTGATGAGCTGGCTTGTAACATGGGTTTTTCGCTGCATTGATCCTTTGACTGTCAAGAAGCTTTGGCCACTTTATGGGAATTACTCTTTGATTGACTTACTTGTGACGACTCACTTTCAGCTCCATGTGACGATCCATCGGTCGATATTTCTTCCTCTCCAGGTACGTAATCGACATCTGACCCGTACTCGCCGTCGCCATCACTGAATGGGTCATGAATTGATACATCCGAGCTATGTTTTTTTTTTTTTTTTTTTTAATTTATTTATTCAATATCAAAAAAAACAATTAAATCCTTAGAAATAAAATAAGACGCTCCTCTAAACAGAAAACCCGTACAGGTTTATGCGAGGAGTGAATGAATGCGCTTAACTCGCTATACTTAATTAGTAGGTAGGTACTACATAGTTTAACAACATGCGCCCAGATAATACTTCTTTAATTCTATTTTACATTGTTTAGTTCCTACACACATGTCTGTGTGTAGCCCACTAGGCAATTTGTTTAAAATATCTGGTAGTAAGTATTCCCACTTCCTCATGCCATACACATTATTATATTTCGGTAGTTGGTACACAGGTAAATAAGATAGTTGACGCAAGCGACTTGATCTACTGGTCTTGGTTAGCATTTCAATATTTTTAAACTTGTCAAGTATTATAGCCATATTAACTTTACTAAAAACCGGCATCACCTTACAATATTTGAAAAGACCTTGTTCGTTATCTTTAAATTTTGATTTTATATTTTTTGATACAATTGTTTTCAATATAGTGACTTGTAGTTTGTATATACTATTTAAGTACGTTGTGTAGGTACGCCCATAACTACTTATCCCGTAATTTATAATTGAGTCCGCTAATGATAAATACAACATTCCCAGTATATTAAAAGGCAGTTTATATTTTAGAATAGATAACTTGGCATTTAAAGACCGCAATTTATTGCAAAGGATCTCAATGTGAGGCCCCCAGTGGAAGTTTTTGTCGATGGTTAGACCTAAGTAAGTATGTTGGTCAACTGATTGTAGGATACCACAATCACACGAGCGTGCGCATGTTCAGAATCGTCTTCCTCATCGGCTGATCGCTCCGACTCTTCTAATTCTTGATCGCTGTTATTCTCATCTGGTACATCCGATTCATCTGTCGCTTCATCAAATAGCTTCAACAGTTTTTCTTGTTGAGTAACGTTGACTATTTTAGGACCTAGTTTTTTGTTTTTTCGCGGCATCTGCAAAAGATATCCATCGTTTACTCACTAGTTTGAATGAAATACCTACTCAACTACACATGATAAATCTCACTATATTACTTCATTTTTATCATAAAACTAGCTTACTAAACGGTAATTGCAACCTTTACTGTACAAATAACAAGTGATTAGTATAAAAACTACATCGTTTACTGACTAGTTCCAATAAAATACCTACACACCCACACAGGACAAATCTCACGATATTACTTCATTTTCATCATAAAACTAGCTTACTAAATGGTAATTGCAACCTTTACTGTATAAATAACTAGTGATTAGTATAAAAACATTACTCTGCGTCGAGCGGCCGTCCCGAACGGTCGTTTGTTCAGAGGTCCCGAGCTGCGCCCCGCAGCTCCCCGCGCTGCGCCCCGCAGCCCCCCGCGCTGCGCCTCGCAGCCCCCCGCCGCGCGCCCCGCGCCCCGTGCCGCCATTGTCTGCCGGCTACCTGCTGGCGTGACCCTGCCGCCATTCATTGAGTCAACAATAGTTCTTCTCAGAACTTGCTGGCTTATCTAAGTTTCAAGGATAAAATAACGACTGTTATTTTACAGTTGCATCGATTTTAATTTTAAAACCACAGTTTCGTGGTCCTCAGTGGATACCTTGCGGTGTTAACTAAGCTGAGTGGGACGTGGCCCTGGGGCGTCCGCTTGCCTCACTTTGAGGCAGGCACATTACCCGGACGGGGCTAGAACCACCGGCCTTGGGGTCTACCCTAGTCGACCCTAGCTGTCACCCGGGGTAGAGTGACCAATCTCTACCCCTTATATTTTTCTCTTCGTGTTTCGGGGTGTAAAAACCCTCCGCACTTAGAGCATAGGAACCCTCTTGCACAATAAGATCGGCAAAGGGATACCAGCTTAGGGCACACCATAAGCACACATCTTCTTTGTTAACCCCAAGCAAAGAGGCAAAACTCACTCTTACACACCCTCGAGCAATCCCACTCGAGTTGCGAAAGTTAGCGAGCGATCGCCTCAGAGTTTCTTGCGCCGCTTATTCTCTGAGGAACGCTTTTGCGAAGCGGTAGTAATTATTATATAGCAGATTGGCCGTCCCTTAAAAATGGCCGACAGCTCCGAGCTGTGGGCCGAAATCGGTAAAATCATTTTGACGCATATCCTAGCGGATAAAAGCAGCGCGCTTTACGCTGAGATATGCCGATTAGTACCGCAAGTTGCGGCGTTAACCTTGCCTTCCGCGCCCCGCGTTGATAGTGCTCGTGCCGACCGCGCGTCGTCACCCTGTCTCCCCGCGACCCCCGGCCCCGCCGCGTCTCTCGCGTCGCTTCCCGGCACTGCCCGGCCTACTGCGTCTGCCCACCCCGCCGCGTCTCTTGCATTGTCCCAATCGCGCGCGTCTTCCCCTTCCCCTGCTACCCTCCTCGCCGGTGACGATGAGGAATCGTGCGATGTTCTTATGGACGTTGCCGAGTCCGATTCGTCGTCGGAGTGTGTGGAGTCGTCCTCTTCGGAGGACATATTCACGCTCGTGGAGGGCCGTAAGGGAAAACGAGCCCGCCGTCACCGCGAATCTGAGCCTGCTAAGGTCCAGAAGACGTCCTCGGGAACGTCGATTCCCTCTTCCATCCCCGAGGCCCGTAAGGCCAGCCCTAGCCCTTCCAGCCCTTCTAAGGCTCTCAATTGTAAGAGTGCCATCAGCGGCACTCAAGTACAAAAAGGTCCCACCCCTCCGCCCTTGTATATGAGGGACAAAAATAGGTGGAACGAAGTCTCCCTTCGGGCGAAAGAGGAGAACATCGTAATCACCAGCGCCCGCACGACCCAAGATGGGATCAAAATTCAAGTCCCGTCATCTTCTGAGCATAGAAAGCTCACTACAATTCTGAAAGGTAGAGGAATACAATTCCATACCTACGCCCTCCCGGAGGAACGTATCCTCCGTATCATCATAAAGGGAATCCCTAAGGAGTGGGAAACCACTCTTGTTAAGGAGGACCTTGTTAACAACGGTTTTCCGGTGCTTGAGGTGCACCGTATGCATCGCGGTCGTGGCCAGGTCCCGTATGACATGGTCACAGTCATATTAGAAAGGACAGATGAGGGCAAGAAGATCTTCAACCTGAAGACTTGTTGCGGTCTATCTGGCCTTAAAGTCGAAACTCCCCATAAGGGAGGCCCCCCAACGCAGTGTCATAGATGCCAACTTTACGGGCATTCTAGTAGGCATTGCCATGCCAAGCCTAGGTGCGTAAAGTGCCTAGGGGATCACGCTACCTCGGATTGCCTTAGAGGCAAAAACGAGGTAGAACCCCCTAGCTGTGTGCTGTGTGGTCAGCAAGGTCATCCTGCGAACTATCGCGGATGCACCAAGGCTCCACGCACCCACCACAAGGTAGCCCAACGAAGGGCAGCCCGCGCTGCAGCTTCCCAACCCGGTCCCACTAAAGCCCATATGGCCCCTTCCTCGCACTCTACTCGCGATTTCCCGGCTCTGCCACTCACGCAGACCAAACTCGCGCCGCAGCGTCCATCCGCATGGACTCGTCCCCCGGCAATCGTCCGACCCACAAATCCGCCCCGCGCCCAACCTAGTAGCAATTTAGGTATTCCTGCAGCCTCTCTCGCGCCTCGTCTGGTTCCTGCGATGGCCCCTCAGGCCTCTGCATTTCCTGTCAACCAGTTTAGGGAATTTAGTATTCTCTTTAAGTCGGCCCTTAGTCAACTTGACAGTTTATTAGACTCCCTGTCCCAATTTAAAGCCTAATAATGGATTGTACGAATAAAAGTAGAGTCAAACCGCGTTCCCTTACAATAGGTTTTTTCAATGCTGATGGCATCTTAGGTCAACGTGCAGAGATTCACGAGTTTGTAAAACATCATCAGGTAGATATTTTATTAGTGCAGGAATCTTTCCTCAAACCCTCTAACCGCGACCCCAAGATGGCAAATTATAATCTAGTGCGAAACGACAGGACCTGTGCGCCCAAAGGGGGCACTCTCATTTATTATAAAAAGTCACTTCACTGTATCCCCATAGACCCACCTGACCTCACTGACATTGAGGCTTCGATCTGTCGAGTAGGCATGACAGGACATCAGCCGATCACATTAGTGTCGGCTTATCTATCTCCTAATAACTCTAAGAGGTTACTTAGAAGTGACCTCGAAGCCCTCTTTAATCTCAGTAATTCAGTCATAATTGCAGGCGATCTTAACGCTAAACATCTTTCTTGGAGTTGCTTAACAACAAACACAAGAGGCAGGGTATTAGAAACTCTAGCCGAGCCCCTCTATTATGATACAATAACACCATTGCAGCCCACTAGATATCCCCCTGACTTGAACCACAGACCAGAAATACTCGACTTGGCGCTTCTAAAGAACATAAACTTACGTTTATGTTCTATAGAAGTACTACACGAGTTACAATCCGACCACCGACCTGTTATATTAAAACTAGGCTCCCGTTTAGACGCCCCTGATAATCCAGCACCCCCTAAGACAGTGCTGGACTGGGAGAAGGTGGCCGAAGGCCTCCAGTCTTCCAGTTCAGTGTACTTAGATAGTATCCCAGTAGAAATAACCTCCTTAGAGGAGGCCTCGACAGCTATTAACTCCCTCACGGATCACGTGAGGTCGGTTTTGAACGAAAGTTCAAAACAGGTTCCGGAGATGGAAGACCATCGCTGGAAACTGCCTACCGACATCCGTGATCTGCTAACGGAGAAAAACGCAGCCACCCGCGCATATGATTCCAATCGCACCGAGGAATGTCGCCGTCATTTGCGTCTCTTGCAGCATACTGTAAGAAAACGTATTAATGACATGCGACAGAATCGGTGGGATAATCTTTTGAGCGGCATTGAGCCCCACCACCAGGCCATCTGGCAGCTGTCTAGGTCTCTTCAAAAGGATACGGTTGTTCCTACTCCCCCTCTCAATAGGCCTAACCAACTCCCCGCTTTCGACGATGACGAAAAAGCCGAATGCCTTGCCGACAGTCTCGAAGCCCAATGCTCGCCCAGCACTCTCCCTATCGATCGTAGGCACCTCTCGACGGTGAACTCTGAAGTTCAGCGTAGGGCTTCTGTACCTCCCACCGATCCTCCTCTTCCACAGGTAACTGAGGAAGAGGTCCTAGGTATTATCAAAAGATTTCATACCCGAAAAGCCCCTGGCTCAGACGGTATCACGAATCGTGTCCTTAAAAACTTCGGTGCTCCCCTCATCTGCTTACTAACGGCAATATTCAACGTCGCCTTGAGCAACTGCGTCTTTCCACAGCAGTGGAAAGAAGCAATTGTAATTGGTATACCAAAGCCTGGGAAACCTAAAAACGAACCTTCGAGTTACCGCCCCATAAGTCTCCTCAATTCCATGGGGAAGGTTTATGAGCGGCTCATATTTGCTAGATTACGGGACTACGCCGAATCCAATAGTCTTATTCCACCAGAGCAGTTTGGTTTTAGAACCAAACACTCCTGCGTTCAACAAGCGCACCGTATTGTTGAACATATCTCTAGTAGATTAAACTTAAAAAAACCTGTCGCTACGGGAGCGCTCTTCTTCGATGTGGCGAAAGCGTTCGACAAAGTCTGGCACAACGGCTTGATCTACAAGCTTTATTCACTGGGAGTGCCAGACCGTCTCGTGCACATCATACGAGACTTCCTCTCAAATCGAACCTTTCGCTACCGCGTGGAGGGGACGCTCTCGTCACCGCACCCGATACATGCCGGAGTCCCACAAGGCTCCGTCCTCTCCCCTTTACTATTTTCATTATATACTAGTGACATTCCCAAATCCCCTAATACCGAATTAGCTTTATTTGCGGATGATACAGCCATCTATTCTTCGTGCCGTGGTCGAGTTATGATGACGGGAATCCTCCAACGCGCGGCCAATGCCTTGGGCAAGTGGTTTCGCAAATGGAGAATCGAGGTAAACCCGGAGAAAAGTGCAGCGGTGTACTTTTCAAAGGGCTATTATAACACGCCACGGTCACGCCGTCAACTCAAAGTCATCACGATGTTTGGCAAGCCGATCCCTTGGGAGGAGCAAGTCAAATATCTCGGCGTAGTCTTAGATAGACGTCTTACTTTCAAGGCCCATATCAAACGAGTGCGCGATCGCGCCGCGTTTGTAATGGACCGTCTTCATTGTCTCCTTAACAAGCGAAGTAAATTGTCTCTTAGGAATAAGGTGAAAATCTACACGACTTGCATCCGTCCGATCATGACCTATGCAGGGGTAGTTTTCGCTCACGCGAGCCCCTCTCAAATTCACCGTCTACAAGTAATACAAAATCGTTTCATGCGGAAAGCCACGGGAGCTCCGTGGTTCCTTCGCAATGAAAATCTGCACATTGACCTAGGTCTGCCAACCATTGCCCAATGGCTCAAATTAGCTTCCAAACGTTTTTCGATTCTGCTCCGCACCACCCAAATCCCCTGGTAGTTGCGGCTTCCGAGTACATTCCGCTTAGGGACGGTACTGAAAAGTATCGGCGTCCGAAGGACGTAATATACGATCCCGACGACCCGATTACTCTAGCCATAGAGGCAGCCAATCAGCTCGCGACACCAAACACTTCAGGTCCCCGATACCGACCCCGCCGGCGTGGTCGACGATTTCCCTCATTCAGCGCTTATCGCTATCGACCCGCTAGGGTCGATTAATTCTTTCAAATATTTTTCCTCTCAGACGACGCCCTGAGCCGAGGTTCGCGCCCAACTGGGCACCCTCAGGCCTGTTGTCTTAAACGTTGTACCGGGTGAGAGCCTTCAGCGCTCCCCATTTGTCCGGCCAAGTAGTTAATGCCATCTGCGGCAAATCTACAATAAGTCACGTCAAAAAAAAAAAAAAAGTATAAAAAACAGGATATTATACTTACATCGATCAAAATATCTCGTCAATATTCGGCCGGCTCGCGCAAAATCGATCACATAACATGTGTGTACTCTCCGGTGCAGCTGCGCAGTAGCACAGTTCGGCGCGCGCGCTTAATTGTGTTGCACGTCTTGTTTGCGTTCCTACTCCTTTGCTTACAAGTTACCTACGCCGCACTAGTGATGGGAAACTTCCAAGCTAGTACGAAACTGCTACTCGGTACCTAATAACAGTTAATATCATGGAGCGTTACTTACATCGATCCAACTCAGTGGGTAAACGGCCCCGTGAGGACCCCGTGGACACCAGTGAGTGGAAGAACCGAAACGTACAGCGCGTCCAGCCGAAGCAATCTCAAATCGCTTCGAAACCAACAATCGCTTCACGTTACTCAATACTGGCACCTTGTCGAGCGACCCAGCTGCCGAAAAACTTAATAAAGCTATCACCGTCAGGAAGAAGACAGCCCGCATTCCACCCATCTTGCTGGAATTACAACCGGATTGGTCACACGACGCAGTCAGAGCACTTGTTAACAAATACACCAAAGATTTTCATCTGCAATACAAAGGTAATAATAAGATTTCTATACTGTGTTACTCCGCAGAAACTCACACTCTGCTGAAGACAGGCCTAGAAACTGAAAAAGTGCCTTTTCATACCTTCTCCCGTAAGGATGAGAAAACTCTTAAGGCGGTCATCTTCGGCCTTCCAGGGTATGTAGAGGATTACCTAGTAGATGAATTAGCCTCTCTTGGATTCAGTGATGTAGTGATACGGAAAATGAAACTTGCGGAAGACAAGCAAACTTTCTGTCCTCCCTACATTATACAACTTCCTCCAAACGCGGATATAAAACGTTTCCGACAAATTAAGTACCTATGTAATTGCGTAGTACAAATCCGGAAGTATCAAGCCAACAATATTTTTGGTACACAGTGTTTTAGGTGTCAAAGATTCGGACACTCTTCCAAAAACTGCAACCTACCACCGCGGTGTGTAAAATGCACAGAACACCATCTCACTTCAGACTGCCCGAAGAAGGATCGTAAGGAACCAGCACGTTGCTGCAACTGCAATGAGGATCACCCTGCTAATTTTCAAAAATGTAAGGAGCGTCAGAAGTACTTGTCTCTAATTCGTGAAAGACAAGCCCAGTTAAATACCAAGAAAGCTAGTAGCAAGCCTATCATAAGTAGCAAAGTCGACAGCCGAGCCTGGAATGAAGTTGCAGCGAATCCAGGTCCAAAAACGCCAACTCTGCTTGTAAACACCGCCTCTCAGGATCAAGCAACTACAGACATGTTAGCAATTCTCATGACAATCAAATCCATCAAAAACCAGTTTAAAGCATGTAATAATATGATGGACAAAGTAATTCTAATTCTGACTAACCTTGGACAATATGTTTAATGTAAGTAAATTATGTATTCTATACTGGAATGCGGACGGTATTCGCACAAAGTTGGATGAACTGTTAGATCTGGCTGGTGATCGGTGCGTGGACATTATCGCCCTTAACGAAACTAAAATTTCTTCCAACTACACTCTAAATACTCCTGGTTATAAGTGTCACCGACGGGATAAATTAGCAGAAGGTCGTGGTCAGGGTGTGGCAATCCTCATTAAATCTGATATTATGCATACGCCTATCACCCTGCCTATCACGAAAAACCTCGAATGCGTAGGAGTAAAGCTGACTCTGTCAGGTAAACCAGTAATCATTATATCAGCATATCAGTCTCCAAATCTCCCTTTCATACGTAGCGATCTAGACGTGGTCATGTGTACAGGCTCAAGGGTTCTGGTCATGGGTGACTTAAACAGCAAGCATCCGTATTGGCATTGCTCCATCCCAAACTCCCATGGCAAATTACTTTTCGACCATATGTTGAACAATGATTATGATGTGCTTGCTCCTCACAATCCCACCCTTGTGCATTACGACACGTCTCACGCATCTTCCACACCAGATGTTGTTTTGAATAAGAACCTGGATACAATCTCTGAACTTCGCACATCCATAAGTCTTTCATCAAATCACTTACCTATCACTTACGAAGTCGGCGGTACCGTATCACGTCAGTCACAAAGAGCATTTAACTATTGCAACACTGACTGGAGTAAATTTAGGTCATATTTAGACCAAAAAGTGTTATTAAATGCTTCCACCTTTAAAACGTGTTCTGAGATTGACTCTGATTTAGACCATTTGACAAAAACCCTAATCTCAGCACGTGATATATCCACTGTAGTCAGTTCCTCACATAACACAAACCTGAAATTACCCCGTCGAATCAAAAATATTATACGGCTCAAAAATAGACTTCGTAGGCAGGCAATTAACGCACATGGAACTGCATTATCAAAACAATTAAGTAGTCGTGTAAATGACCTCCAACAAATTATTAAACTTGCAATCACAAAGCTCAATGACAGACTGTGGAATGACAAGTTGTCTAAAGTGGATAACCCTGGTTCTGATGTTTGGCGACTTGTAAGATCACTGAACTGTATATGTCACCGTAAAATTGTAAATAACGTTAGATTATAATCTATCGATTTGAATCTCGCGAGATTGTGAACTGTCGAATAATTATAATAATAATAATAATAATAAAGTTTATTTCGGACTTATAAAAAAACACATCCATATTTGTTAGTAACATTACAAACTTAAATCTAGTATTAGTAACAAATAAGTAATCGAGGCCGGTTGGACCCCCGATGGCGGCAGACTATACTTGTTTGACTGCGTGCAGTCGTATCCATCGGGCCAGCAACCGTGAGTCCCACCGGTCCGCCAGCGCGCGCAGTATGGTGTTGGGGCTGTCGCGCGTGCGGCGCAACATGGAGGCGCAGCGCTTACGCATGACAGCGGCAAACCCATCCGTGCGAGCCTCCGCGAACATTGCGGAGGCGCTACAGTAGCGCGGCAGCCCCATCAACGCCCGGAACGCGTTGTTGTATTGAACGCGCAGATCGCCGTATTATGAATCGTATCATATTGCTTACAATTTAACGTATTATTTTTCGGTAGATTATAATTTATCGAAGTGAAACCGTCAATTGTGATACGAAACGTACGCCCTCGCGTGCTATACCATAGAGTTACAAAACTATTAGAGTGAGCATAATGTTAATTTGGGATTCTCTTAAAATGCATAAATGTTTTTGTCATAATTTTAATTATCATAATCCTTTTTGCATAACGTTTTTTAGCATAATAGTTTTACTTTCCCATAATAACATCTAGGAATACTGGTTTGTTAGGTATAACTTATTTTTGGGATTAATAAATAGATATCCATAATTCTTTTTTAGAATAATAGTGTTTTGTCATAATTTTTACAAGGCATAACAGTAGGTTAGGGTGCGGCGGGGGTGGCCCTTGGGCCACCCCTATGCCGCCAGCATGTTTACCTTACACACGAAATGTATATTGAATGATACGTTTCAGATTTTTTAATTTTGATACATTTTTTCTTACCATGTGATGTCAGAATTATTGATTACTTACTAAATAATTAATAAATACGTACTTGATTTCACAATCTTGAAGAGCATTTATTTTATTTGACTGACACCTGTGTTTTATTCCTAACTCTATGGACACAGAACGGTCTACTGTAAGGCCGACCAATCAGGGACAGCCGTCGGACAGTTGACAATTTGACAATTGTAAGATTGTGATTTAACAGTTTTACTTCGATAGATTATAATCTGACGAATAATAATACGTTAAATTGTAAGCAGTATATTACGTTTCACAATTTTTCGACAGTTCACAATCTCGCGAGATAGATTATAATCTAACGTTATTTACAATTTTACGGTGACATATACACGTGTCAATCCCCCCACTAAAAACTTCTAGCGGTACTCTAACGACATCCGTGTCGGAACAGTGTGAAGTCTTGGCCGACGCTTTCGTGGAGAATATGAATCTCACCAGGCACTGGAATTCTCAACCAGAGATTGAGACAGCCGTTGCTAAGTCACTCGCTGAACTTGATGCATTTCAAGTGACTCGTCTTAGAGTCCCCGTCAGACCCAGCGAAATCCGCAAACTGATTAACAAACTCAAGTCCCGAAAAGCACCCGGCATGGACAGCCTGCAAAATATTCTCCTAAAAAACATGTCCCAGAAGTGCATCGTAATGGTGGCAAAGATTTTTAACGGCTGTCTGGGACTTGGATATTTTCCCAGTGCTCTTAAACAGGCTAAGGTTATTGCTATCGGGAAACCAGGCAAGGATCACAGTATCCCCTTAAGCTTCCGTCCAATCAGTCTTCTCCCTAGCCTAGGAAAACTCCTAGAATCTGTGATGCTTACTCGCCTTTCCCAGTTTGCTGATACAACCCTTAATCCTGAACAGTTTGGATTTCGTAAATCCCACTCCACTGTCCAGCAATTGGCTAGAGTTTCTGAACATGTTGCACACTGCCTCAACCAAAGAAAATCCACAGGCATGGTCTTACTGGATATCGAAAAGGCATTTGATACCGTATGGCACGACGGCCTCTTACACAAGCTAATAACCATCAATGTCCCCATGTGTCTCATTAAATTGATCAAATCGTATCTGACACATCGAACTTTCTCGGTCTTCATCGATGGCCAGTTCTCTACACCAAGAAACATTCCTGCCGGTGTCCCTCAAGGTTCCATCCTTGGGCCCTATCTTTTTATTCTATACCTCAACGACATTCCCAAGCAACCTCACACTCAACTGGCGGTGTACGCCGACGACACAGCTACTTACTCCTCCTCTGAGGATATAGACCTTATAATCGGCCGTCTACAGTTGTCAGTTGCACTACTTAGTGAATATTTTACTAAATGGAAATTAAAACTGAACTCGACAAAAACGGAAGCCATTATGTTTACTCGCAAGCGTGCTTTACCAAAAAAACGGGTACTTATAAATAACTACCCAATACCTTGGAGCAAGAGCGTCAAATATTTGGGCACTATCCTTGACAGCAAAGTTAACTGGTCCGTTAATGCCGAGAATCTAGTCCTAAAAGGTCTCAAAGCCACAAATGCACTAAAACGAGTCCTTAATCGCAAATCTAAATTAAGTTCTAAAACAAAAATGCGCATCTATACCACCCTAATTCGGCCTTGTTTGACTTACGCCGCCCCTGTGTGGAGTAGTTTAGCTGACACAAACTACAACAAGCTACAAGTCGTGCAAAACAAATCATTAAAAATCGCCTATAATACCCCATTTAGAACAAACCTTAAAAAACTTCATAATAAAATCAATTTTCCTTTAATAAAAGACTTTGTACTCAAATTATCCCGTAAGTTTTCATAATCATAATCATTTATTTGTGAAACATGTGTAACATAACAATGATCTTACAATTTATATTACATTTATTATTATTTTTTTACATCGATAAAAATCCATTTCATCTCAATATATTAGTTTCATCAGTCGGTAAAACCAGACTAAGTACTCTTCCGTACGTGAATACTTATAACAGGTACAGGTTACCGCATCACTATTTCTTAGACGAATAACGACACCTACCTACCGGCAGGCCGGTCAAGCGCTGACCGAACGTGCAAATTCTTGTGCGGATACCCGTTAATTAAACATCAGTGTAAATTTCATTTATAAGTTAATTTATCACGATTGTACTTACTTAAGTGTTTTTATAGCTAACAATAATAATTTTGTACTACTTATCTAAAAAGTAGTACCATATTTTTAATAAGTATCATGTAATTTTTGAAATGTAACTTCATTTAGTAAAAATAACTGTAAAACGTATGTTTATATGTTCATATAGGTGAGTCAGCCTAGGCAACATTTATATTTATGTTTGTTTACGAGGTAGAATAAGATCTCTTTGTAAATGTAATTATTATTATGCTAAATAAAGGATTTTATATAAAAAAAAAAAAAGTAGCCGAGCGACTGAAGGAACGCGTCAAACAAACACAGACGCTATGCAATCTGCGTCAGTGTGCGTGAGAAAGGGGGGTCGGCGGGGAGACATTTTTCTATGTGTGCAAAAACGTTCTAGTAGGACAGTATTCGCGATAATATTGAGTATAATGTGACACTAAACTTGCGGCTTCTTGAAAATATACGAGGAATACGAATGCAATAGCTCCTCTGTCCAAAATAAGGAAGTAAAATTGGAATGCTTAAGAATGCCCGTCACTGCGAGTAGTGCAAACACGAATTCCTATGCATACTCGTCCGCGAAAGTGTTAACCTAAACGCGAAACCGAAGCTATAACTACTGATTAGGTAAGGGGCAAAGACGTACCACTGGGCGTAAATACGAACCCGTAGCAGTCTTGACAGGGTCCGAAACCGTAATACGAAAGACACAGCAATATCGAATGAATTCGTAAACGACAGTCTGTAGTTCGAATGGTTGCTTAATCGACGAACAGAATATCGAATGAACATTTCAACGACACATTGCAGTGCGAATGGTTGCTAAGTCGACTAACTGAATATCGAATGAACTACAAATCGAACTACTATCGGCCGGTATCACGCTTTTTCGATTTCATGCGATTTTTAACATTAAATAAAGATTTTTCAATACATATAAAGTTCCATGTTGTTATAAAATATTTAAACCATAAATTGAATGAGTTTACAATAAAACCAACCTATTTAGTTTCTATTCCACAGATGAGTATTTTTATTTATGAACGTAAAAAGTAAACCAACGGAAAAAGAAGAATACGGAGTATAAAAAAAATTACATTCATTTTCTACATCATAATATAGTATGTAAACGATTTTGCCAACAAAAAAAAAATTTCAAATTTTACATAATAGATAGGTATATCAGTTCCAAAACAAAATTTTACATTTCTTCCAACTTCACCAAGATTTTCATTTTTTAAAGTGGCAAATGTATATCCCTCATATACCTCAATTTTGTTGTAAGTATTCTGGACTTAATGAGTTGATTAATGAGTTGGCTTACATTTACCTATCTATTACTTATTTATTTATACCTATCTATTATGTAAAATTTGAAATTGTTTTTTTTTTGTTGGCAAAATCGTTTACATACTATATTATGATGTAGAAAATGAATGTAATTTTTTTTATACTCCGTATTCTTCTTTTTCCGTTGGTTTACTTTTTACGTTCATAAATAAAAATACTCATCTGTGGAATAGAAACTAAATAGGTTGGTTTTATTGTAAACTCATTCAATTTATGGTTTAAATATTTTATAACAACATGGAACTTTATATGTATTGAAAAATCTTTATTTAATGTTAAAAATCGCATGAAATCGAAAAAGCGTGATACCGGCCGATAGTAGTTCGATTTGTAGTTCATTCGATATTCAGTTAGTCGACTTAGCAACCATTCGCACTGCAATGTGTCGTTGAAATGTTCATTCGATATTCCGTTCGTCGATTAAGCAACCATTCGAACTACAGACTGTCGTTTACGAATTCATTCGATATTGCGTTCATCGACTAAGTGTCTTTCGTATTACGGTTTCGGACCCGAGGCAAGTAGTTCGTCCCTTTTTGATTTTCTCAGTAATTTAACTACAATAGGCTGGGAATTCCCTACTTCTCTATTTGCTGGATTTTGCTTTTGTCCGGCTCTTGTAATATTGTCGATGTCAGCTTCCTGGAGATCAATCTTTAGCTTCTGACCTAAGGTAAGTACAACATGTGTCAAATTTTCACTATTTTTTTCAGATATTCCATGAATTTCTAACTCATTTTTCAGAGAGAGTTGTTCTTGTGCGTTTGCTTTCGCTTGCATGTTTGAAATAGATGTTTTCATGGTGTCAATCTCAATATCTTTATCTACGATTTTTTTCTGAAATTCTTTGATTTTCTCCGTAGTGAAGTTTGTGAATTGAGTTTTTAGATCATGCAACTCCTGCCTCATTAAGAACAATTCAGAGTATTGTTGCCTTAAATCAGCCAATTCTTTTCGCAGTTCCCGAATCTCAGACACTAACTCTGAAACTACTGTACTATCCATACTCGCAGGTGGTACTTCTTCTTCTTGAGATGTCTTAGAACTCCCGCGCACCCTGTTTATATTGTCACACGCAAAATCGTAAAGCTTATTGCATTGTTTGCATTCCATATAATTGAGAGTTTGTATAGCCTTACCACAAGCATAGCATGTTGTTGACATCTTCGCCTCGTAGTATTGTCCGTCAGCGATAGTGAGTGCAGGTTTATACTGGGAAAGCAGGCGATTGACGACCGCAGGACGCAGTTATGCGGCGCGAGATGCGAAGCTTGCCGAGCGTGTCCGAGGCAGCGAGGCGGCGGCCGGTGGAGATGACTCACGCGCAGCAGTAAGCGATGCGCGGGTTGGCGTAGGTCAGTTACAACCAACGGAATTTTTAAAAGATGTTATGTATTTTTGTCTGTATCTTCCAAACCCGATAAGTTACAGATGAACGGGTTTCACTATCAGACTGCACTGGTCTTGCACTTCAAAACTATACTAATTGACTGTATTAATAAACACTTTAAACAGGAAATAAAGCCGATAAAACACGGAGCAAAAAGGTACAGGTGTGTCCTCCACGAATGTCGAACGGGGACCCCATAATAATAATGTACAAAATACGTTTACTATTAAAATTATTCAGCTTAAAATATTCAATTTTACTATTTTTTTAGATAGTTTTCTTAAAACAACTACCTACCATAAATTTATCTTGTTCTTTGTTCTTTTTCTAAATTTATTTTGCTAAATTCACTTTTATTGTGTGTAATTTGCTGACAGCCACATCTTAGATTGCTAAGCTTGCTTGCTATCCACTTCCCATATTCAATCAAGCTAAGGAATCGGCATGTGGCAGTCAGACTGGGAATTCGGACAATTCTTGAAATGACTAATTCCGGGTTCCAGGGTTCACCCTTCGAGTTCAGCAACCGCTGGACCCACTACCGGTCCTGTACTTACCTGCACCGTCTCACCTTTCGGGTTCTACAACCCGCTGGATCCACTATCGGTCCTGTACTTACCTCACCGTTTCTGCTGCCCTGCTGCGCGCGCCGGTGTACCCCGTGTCGTCGTGTTACAGGGAAGTGGTAGTTTTCCTACTGCACCAAGGGTGCTCAGCCAGTATCAAATTACCTGCGACCCAGAGATCCGATCTATGTACTTGCTAGGGATTTAATGTCAATAAACTTGGTTTTATTTCTATATACCGTTTTATTTACCCTATTAAGAACAACCTATTTGGTTCGAGTGATAAGAACGCGACAATACCTTTGCATTAATCCATACTTGGCAAGTTTAGGAATAACGAATCGATCTCCTAAGAGTGTTTTTCTGTACAAACTACCTTCTTTTATTACATAGTTTGACGTAATATCAGGGTTGTCGGTTCCACCACGCAACTGTGTTATAATATTTTGAAGGGTTTCGTCTTGCATTTGCAGGGTCAACAACCAGTCTGACTCCTCTATTATTTGCACTTCAGCCACGATGGGGTTTCTACTGAGTGCATCTACGTGCTTCATGTGATCTCCCGGACGATATTCTATAAAAATATACAGGGTGTAACGGAACGGGGGTATCAAGCCGAAAGGGGACAAAACTATACCTTATATAGATCTTATCTGCAAAATTTCAATAAAAAAAAAACACTTTTGATATTTTTTTCAATTTCAGTTAAAAAAAATATTTTAATATTTCCAGCATGTAAAAAACGCGGCACAGCACTATTGAGGTCACTGTTCTTAATCCACTCAAATATTGGCACTACACAAATCTCCTAGCGCGTCCTGGTCGCCTGGTACTCGTGGCGCTCGCACGGCCGCGATAGGTACGAAATTCGAGCGGGCGGCGGCTTTGGCGGCATCGTCAAAAAGAGTCGGCGGCCGATTGGAACAATCCGAGTCGGCGGCACGTCGGCGACTGTAACAAACAATAATGACACTAAAGCGTCTAATAATTGGAGTCATTTTGCTTTGACAACTATTCTCACATTATTTTATGACGTGTAAAATAAGTTAAAATTACCTACTTGTTTAGGTAAGGTATTTAATTTAATAGTAAATAGGTAAAAAAAGTGTGAAAGTGTGGGTAAGTAGGTAGATAATTAATAATTAGACTTACGTTTTACAAGAAAGGTTCGAAATGTCGTCCTCCCCGTTCGATGCACAGACCTGCTCGCCTGTAGCTAGATGCCCTGGTATTGCGCAACATCTCCGGCATCATCGTGCGCTGCTGCATCTGCTCCCTTGGTGTTGATCCAGAAAGTGTGGCCCCATAAGCACACCTCCAACAATACCAGCCCAAACATTGATCCTCCATTGGTCTTGGAACGGCGACTGGGAGGACAGGTGAGGGTTGGTGTGCGACCAGTAATTTTCATTATGAATATTACTAATCTCCCCTCTTACAAATGACGCTTCATCTGTCCACAACACTTTCGAAGAAAAGTCTGGTGAGCTTTCCACTTGAGCTCGGTACCATTCGCAGAATGCCACACGAGGTTAATAATCAGCAGGAATTAGCTCGGGCGTACGTTGCATGTGGTAAGGTTCGCGTGGTAGTCCTTGGGTTGGCTGCACGGCTAGTACGGCTTCTTCAAACTCCGGATCACGGGTCGCCGAGCGGTCCGTCTCGGATGACGCGTGGAAGGAGCCCGTTAAATGCAGTAGGCGATTGACTATTTGCCTGAAGCAATGCAGTGAAGGCAGTTGCCTGGCTTCATCAGCTGGTCTACCTTCTATGAATCGCTGACGACGATACAAGTTCCGTGCTTCACTTAAGTTGCCATCGCCGGCACCCACACACATCATCATTTCATAATAAACTACATTACTCAAAGACACCTCGAACTATCACTGATCACAGTTATCACAACAAATCCAAATTTCGAACTTCACTCCGCAGATAGTAAACAAGCACTGACAAATAATTTGACAGTTTACTTTCGAGTGCATGTTTCTATCTCTTTCGAATGCTAGTATCGTGGTACTTAAGGGTATGTTGTTATTTCTTTGTGCGCAATAAAATATTTTTATGGTATTGTTTGAATGAATGAATGTATTGTATTTTATGAAAGTAGGTACGTATTTTACTTTGAACCTAGAAAAGTAAAAAAGTCGTTTATCTAATAAGGATCACCCGCGCTCACACTCTGGCACTAAGACAGAATTGCCACGTTTCTTCGCAAATATCCTGCGCAATAGCAGAAGGCGAAATTAATCTGTCAATAATAAGACATACTATCACTCTGCCCGTATCCCTAATGGGGTGGGCAGAGTCACAAGAACATCCCATTAGCGGTACGAGCATGATAATTATTTATGTACCTATGTTATGATTACTTGTGGCTCTGTCTGCCCCATAAGAGATAAAGGCGTGATATTATGTATGCATGTTTGGTACGGGCATGTAGCGATACGAGCGTGTAGTGGTAAGTGAAATTCCGCAGTCTCTGCCTACTCCAATGGGAAAAAGGCGTGATGTTATTGTTCACTGTTGGACAATACACGACTACAATTTAGGAAGGAAAAAAATACAAAAAAAATAATATTTTTTATCATAGTTAATGATAACTTTCCCTTAACAGCACCGCCATTTTGAATTATAATAATAATATAATAATAATTCTTTATTTACCAAACCTGCAAAACAAATACATTAAAGTTGATAACAATCTACACAAATATATATTGTAGCATCGTTAATGTGGGTAGAAAAAACAATGGTCGCCGCACTAAGCGCAGCTTGTGTCGCGGCGACCGTACAGTACGATTACCATGAGTATGAATTTGTACAAGACGCCCGGTTAGAGCCCCTAACACCTGATGCAACAAAGAATGGTACTTACATCAGTCATCAAACCATATAATCAACAATATATCTATAAGTTTACACTATTAGGTTACATTTTTATGTTGTTGCTTTTATATTTAAATATATATATATACATCACAAGTAGGTAAGATACGGTCCTAGAGTTGAGTATGTGTGTGTGTGTGTGTGTGTGTGTGTGTCTGTGGGTGTGTGTGAGTTTGTTGTGAACGTGAGTTTAGGAGATAACACACAGAATATTTTCAGTTTCCTGATAGTCAAGCCCCAACAACCAGGTTGTGATCTCATGTTTTGCCACGCGGATGCTGAACTTTTTCATCTCAGGGAGACTGCGACAGACAACATTATACGTGAATGGAAGCAAAAAATGAGGAAGTCGTTTAGCGAACTCCGTACGTACGCGGGGTACAGGAATTTTAAAAATACGGCGTTTCAGCAATCTGTCGTACTCGACAGATGTTAAAACACTCTCGTGTGTTGATAAGGCTGCCTTTAAAATGAACAATTGACGGACTCGCAGGACCTTACATTCCTCGTATAACAAGTCCGTACTGTGTCTTAGTGGTTTGCGAAGCATCACTTTCAGAACGGCTCGCTGGCCTCTTTCAAGGCCAAGCAATGATGTCTTTGCAGCACCCCCCCCAAACTCTAACACAATACGAAAGGGCGGATTGACAAAGAGCCTTATAAACAAGTATCAGCGTTTTCTTAGTAGCGGCATTCCGAAGACATTTCAATATGAACATTGTTTTCCGAACCCGGTTAGTTTTAAAAGAAATGTGCTGTTTGAAGGAAAGTTTTTCGTCTACAATGACGCCAAGATATTTAATTGTGTCCGTACGTGTGAGTTGTATGCAATTACAAGGAGATGGCGACTGTGATTCGAAACTGCAGGAATGCAATTTGATTGATTTCGAGATCGGTGGTTTAGACGCATTCGTTTTATGAAAAACCATATACTGAGTTTTGGACACATTAAGGGTGAGCAGGCTACGATCCAACCAGTCCGTGACAGCAAGCATACCCTTCTCAGCCGCTATGTACACCTGATCCCAGCCATTGGCTCGGAAGAGCATTACTGTGTCGTCAGCGTAGCAAATGAGTTCAGTGCGGTCCATGCTCAGATCCATTAGATCACTTATATACATAAGAAAGAGTGTTGGGCCCAAAATACTTCCTTGGGGCACACCAAAGTTGACTGGCAATTGGTAGCTTCTCTCCTGAGCCACCTTAACACTCTGCCGTCGGCCTGAAAGGTAGCTGCCAAACCAATCGTGGGTCACTCCTCTGATTCCGAAAAAGGCTAGCTTCCTTAAAAGGATTGGGATTGAGACCGTGTCAAATGCTTTGGCGAGATCCAAAAATATCCCAATGCAGCGTTCGTTGTTATCCAGAGCACCAGAAACGCACTCGGTCAGATGTAACAGTGCATCCTCTGTCGATTTTCCTCGTCTAAACCCGTATTGCCGAACAGGAATGAGGTGATGTTTCTCTAGAAAGTTAACTAGTCTTTTATTTACTACTTTTTCTAGTATTTTAGAGAATATAGAAAGAAGTGAAATTGGTCGATAGTTGCACGGTGTACTCTTGTCGCGGCTTTTATAAATAGGTGTTACAATGGCCAATTTCCAGTCTTCAGGAAACACGCCAGAAGACAGGCTCAGGTTAAATATATATGTCAGGGGTTTTAAAATAATGTGTCTGATTTGCTTAATCAGTAGAGGAGTACACATGTCGAATCCTGGAGCGCTTTCCTGTTTCAAGTCGGCAATTATGTTATAGACTTCATTTTCGTCAGTTGGTGTCATGAATAACGATTGCGAGACTGAGCTCTTCAAACTAGTCTTGGCAGCTAAAGAAACTTCGGTCGCTGACAGCTTCTCCAATGTTTTATTAGCGAGTATTTCCCCTACATTAGCGAAGTAGTTGTTGCAGAAATCAAGGGAAGTGGTCGGGTTTGGGTCATTTTTGAGAAGTTCAGCGCAATAGTTTCGCCCCCTATTTAGATGGCATATTTCTTTAATTGAAGTCCAAAGGTTTTTGGGATTGTCCTTATTTCTTGTTAATTCCTGATTTTCGTAGTTTGTTTTAAGTCTGTGGAGCAGAGAGTTTAGGAAATTGCGGTATCTCTTATAGGTGATTAAGGCTGTGTTATCAGATGGATTCTTCTTAGTTTCTAAGTGGAGTCTATCTCTTACCCTCTGGCATCGCATTAGTCCGGGTGTGATCCACGGCTTCAAATTAAACTTGCGGCGTTTTATGGTAACCTTCTTAGTGTTTGTAATTATTGCTGATTCAAATAGATTATTAAAGGCTTTCACTGCCTCGTTCACATCAGTTAAATTTTCAACCGCAGACCAGTCCGCTAAGCCCAGCTCATGCTCGATAGCCTCTGTGTCCACTCTGAAACGAGTGCGCCTGCAAGTATTATTGCTCCGTTGAGTTGACATTCCCATTATACAAATGTCATGGTCTGTTACATCGGACCGGCATACCAAACCCAGCGCATGTGTCGTGGTTTTTGTAAAAATATGATCTAGGCAAGCATCAAACCTAGTTAGTTTTGTAATGGCTGGTAATAACTGGTGACGAGCTAGCATGTTTGCGTAATTTGCGCATTGATCACTTAAAGGTGTCGAACACAGATCTAGATTTATGTCACCAGCCACTATTATGTGCCGTTTGCCACTGAAGCTACATAGCACATTGTCTAGTAAAAAGCAGAAGTTAGTTGCGTCCGAAAAAGACGGAGACCTATAAATGCCCAAAATCAGAAAATCACCACCAAGAACAATTTCCAAACAATTGCAGTCTTCACAGGATGACTCTTTAACTGAAGCATTCCAAGTGTCTCTGATGTATGCAGTCACACCGCCACAATTGTTTATAAATTTAGTTGTGCGGAATGAGGTGTAATCGGGTATTTGGGGGATAAGAGAAAACTCGGAAAGCCAGCACTCGGTCAAGATGATCACATCAAAAACTATGTCGATTCGCTTTAGAGCCACCAAAAAAGCGTCAAAGTTGCGCTGAAGTCTTCTTATATTGAACGTGAGTATTTTGAAATTGTAATTGGGGGACATGAGATCACTGCAGGCATCAATGCTCTCGAGTGAGTGACAGTTTATTGATAATGTTTGGTCGAAATCATTTGATACTGAGTCCATCATTTTTGAATTTGAAATAAATATATTTTTATTGGGATTGCACTGAGAGCTGTACTTTGACTGTCAATCCTCGAGAGCACAACGCCTCTGTATCTCCTGTTAGAAGTGTGTAAGTGAGTTGTCGGGGTATTGGAAATCTAGTTATAATTCTTATAAGGCTAAACGGTTTGATACACAAAAGAAAACACTGGAACTTATGGCACTGCGTTGTTCGGCAATAGTTGTTGGGGAATGTTACGATCATAGTCGATATTACTGCTAGACTTCGAGGACCAATTTTATTGTCCAAGTCAGACAAACTAGTAATTCGAAACATCGGTTTGCCCTCGGTTTTCCGAACATAAATGCAACTGTTTCGGATCCAGCAGTATTTGAAACCACACGCAGTAGAACGCAGCTTGGCCTCACGAAATAACTGACGATTTCTTTTAGTAAGTCTCTCATTAAAATATATTTTCACTGCCTGACCTTCGACTATATTTTCCGAAGTCAGGTCGCGCCTAGTTCTTGCTGCGTTTATTAACTCATCGCGTTTGCGCTTTCTTAACCTCTCATCTGCCGAGATACCAGACACAATAGATTTTACATTGTGTCTGGTCGAGATCCGCGTTCCGGCAGATGAGAGGTTAATAGTTTGACGACGATGGGACGAGGCAACCCGTTAACTGATGCGGCTCTAGGGCCCCTTGAAGATTTAGGGCCAGCTCGAACTATGTCATCGATATCCGTTTCGGAGAGATCAACGCCGATCTTGCCTGATGCTATCAATAGGATATGGCTCAGGTTTTCATTGTCGCTTTCTGGCATTCCGATAATTTCCAGCTCGTTCCTCATGCCATTCTGTTCCCTCAGGGCAATTTGTTGCTGTAGGTCTTCGACTGTCGCTTTCAGGGACACGATATCTTGTTCCGCGTCTTGCAGCTTTGATTTGTACATGCTTAATGTTTCATTGAGCGTACCAGATATGGACGACATTTGACTTTTAATTTCAAAATTTTGTTTTTTTACTTCGGATATTTCCTCTCTCATTCTGCGCAGTTCGGCAACCAAGTCAGACAGATCACTAGGAGGGTTGTCCCCAGGGGTATTGGGTGCTGTAGGTACTCGACTTCCTCGTGTCATGTTGACATTTTCATACCTTTTTATGTAGGTATTGTTAAGTGGGGCCGCTAGCGGGTCAGCGAGAGAGCGCACAGGTGTGCCGCTGTTATCTATTTTTGGTTGAGTGCAGACGCAAGACGGACATATCCAGTTATCCTTGGCCTCGTCGGACAACTTGAGAAAAGTATCTTTACTCATACCTATGCAAATTAGGTCGTAAGTGCATTTGCATTTTGAGCAATCCAAATAATGTAGGTCCATAATATTCATTCCATATCCTGAACAGGCAGAAGCCATGGTAACCGCAAAATATAAACGATGATGACCACGGACGGATTAGAAGTCCTCGTGGTAGACGTAACCGCTCAGCACTGAGTGCGCGTGACTCACCACGTCCAGCCGTTTGTCGTAGGCAGTTAGCGAGCAAAATTATAATGTTTTTGCTTATATCTTCGAGACAAAAGCCAGTCTGATAATTTTGATATAACCACCGTATGGAGTGACACTTGGGCTTTACACTGGTGTAAAAAACTTTAGGAAAATCAAACTTTTACTATTAATTTGGATTATTGTGTACACAGCGGGCAAAAAATAGGTGAGCACCGAACCGAGGCGTCATAGCAACTCCAAATCCTAGCAATTTCGGGTGCACTAGGGTTTGCCGATCAAAAAATGACTATCGATAATCTATCCCGACCGAGAGTCGATCGATAGCAAGACTATTGATAACTCGGAAAGTGGAAACATTTTCGATTTTATTACCTAAGTGCAATACAATCGATAGTATCGTTGCGGATTAATAACAAACTATCGATAATTTTGCCCTCAGTCAATAGTATGGCTACACTCCGATAGTATGGTTATTTTGAGTGGGCTGATTGTCTAAACTGAATTTCAATCACTCAAAAGTCCATGGATTTAGATTTTTTGAAAAGTCATTTTTTTTATTTCTACCAATCAAAATCGTAGTTGAAAATGATTATGATCGATAATCGATACTGAACTGTCGACAGTTTGAAACACTAGCGTGCCTATTTCTATTCGCGAGCCCTGGCATCCTGGTACTAGGGTATAATCCCATTAACTGTCCCAATGCAATTTGCAATTCCGTGCTTCGGAAGGCACGGTTGGTCCCGGTGACTACTTTCTCATGTAAGAAAGTAGTCATTACATGAGTCATGTCAGGGGCCTCTGGCGGCTCAATAGTGACCCTGACACCAGGGTTGATGAGGTTGGTAATCCACCTCACAACCCACACGATAGAAAAAGATTTAAAAAAATACTGTTATGTGTTTTTATTTCCTTGTACGCAAATAAAGTATTATTGTATTGTACGAAAGTACTTATTTTAAGATTACTTTTACCATGTCATAGTAAAAGTAAAGTTATCCCTTAAATGCATGATTTTATGCATGATTTTATTTTTAGACCGAGAAAAAATATATTTTGGAGCCATGAATATGCTGATTTAGGGAAAAATAATAAAAAAAATATATTTTTTTATTTTCATAGCTATTTTTATTAAAAACCATTTGTTGCAGAACTACAACACTATGCACTCACTAGACAATAACTACATATGAAAATTTTTAAAACAATTTTTGGTTGTGGTAAGACAAAGAGCTACTCCACACTTCTCACACCTGTTTTGCGTGTATCCCTTGCATCCAGGCATTTTGCATCTGCTGCGAACACAATTACCAGGCCAGTGACCAACATTATCAGTCCTTATGTCCTTAGGAGGAATATGTTGAGCTGGTCCTCTCCTTTTTTTTGCTTGTATTTCCATTTCAACACTGTTGCTGGTACTTGGCCTTCCTCTTTTGTTGCAGAGTTCAAATGAGTTATTTACTTTGGCTAATACCTCAGCTAGTTCCAGTCTATAGTTACATAGGTTTAGAACTGATGAATTAGTTGCTTTTAAATTTTTGTACACAAGCCAAGAATTTATTACCGTCATGTCCAATAAGTGGTAAAAGATACGAAGATACCACTTTCGGCTTCTCATTGCAATTCGGTACCTCCCAATAAAGCTATCCATTAGGTCCACTCCGCCCATATGGGCATTATATTCCTTTATTATATGTAAGCATGAAATTTTAATTCTAGTCTTATTTGCCTTGTCAAATCTTTCTACTTGGCCCACAGGTTCAGCTCCAACATATGAAGATAGAAAAGTTACAACTTTATTGTCCTTCCAAGTAACTGCTGTCAAATCAATACCATCAAATTCAGTCATCTGCTCTTCATAAGTTCCACGAGGAACAGGTTTCTTCATCATTGTTTTTTTGTCCGGCAGTTTGCAGTTCACTAGCCTGTTAGATTGCACAGTACCTAGGCTATAGATTCCTTGTTTGGCAAGATAGGTAACTAGAGGTGTAAAAATTATCAAAATAAATTATATGATTTATATGCCTTGGGACACCTCTAGCAAGCCGGACTACAACATTTCCCACTGGCCCAAAATCTGGTTCATCTGGAAGCCGTTCATTCTCTTGGCCAGTATATATTTCAAATTTATGAGCATAACCTTTCACGCTGCACATCACATATAATTTAAAACCCCACTTATGGGGCTTATTAGGTAAATACTGCTTCATGAAGTGTGCCACTTTTGTGGCACACATCTGTTCATCAATTGAGAGTTTTTGTTCCATAGGAACTAAAGCAAATTTCTCATTTAGATGGCTAATTATAGGCCTTATCTTATGGAGCCTATCATGTTGTGGGTGTTCCTTGGGTAAATGTTTCTCGTTATTGTTGAAATGTAGAAATCTACGAATAGTCTCAAATCGGTTGACAGTCATTATGTCCTTGATTGGTTGAAAACCTACAGTATTTGACCAGTATAGCCGTACATTGGGATATTGTATAACAGACATGTATATCAGTATCGCCATAAACTTTCTTAGCTCAGTTTCAGATAAATTTAATGGTTTAGTCACATTTTTTTGAACGGAATACAAATTAGACTCTTCTACAATCCTTTGAACTATTTCTGATGTAATAAAATGTGAAAAAATACTATAGGGAGTACCAGTAGTAGCCTCATCCTTCAGTTCAGGTGGGTATGTAGTGTCTCCATGAAAAGCTGTCTGGTCAGAATTCAAAACAAATTTTTTTACCTTCCATACGAGTCCTCTCATAGTTGCTCGGCGACTAGATTGGCTTGTTGAGGGGAATGGAACCTGTGGCACTTGATCATTTGCTGTAGCTTCATTTATCAATGGCGGGTCTCCTGCCATGAATGGATCATTATCGGGGTCATCATTTTCCTCTTCTAATGGACTCTCAAGATCGTGAAGCAAATCGTCTCCATTTTCATAAAAATTCTCATTACCTTCTGTATCCGAGTCCTCAAGATCATCTTCCGAAATCTCTCCATCATTTATTAGAGCTAAATACTCTTCTATTTGCTTTTGATTCAAGTATGGCATCTGAAAACCAATAAAAGTGATAGTTAGTAACTAAACAGGGATATTTTTTAGTAAATGCATATTGTTGCAGATTTACAACAACAAAATAAACAAAATTTCCAAACACACCAAAAGTTTTTTTTATAACTTATAAATTGTACTGAAAAGAAGATGAATTATTACGTAAAATAACTAATTTTGTTTGAACGTACCTTCGAAAACCAAATAATTACACTGCAAAGCAAATACACAATTTTCATCCGCTCCAAAATTACGATCGGCTTTGATTTGTCAATGTCAATTTAAATTTGACAGTCGTGAAGAAAAAAAGAGTGTTGCCACTCGATTAAATATATCACCATGATAGTAATAATCCTGCAACAGCATGCATTGAACACATACTAATAATTTTATGGTCGTTTGAATGGTATGTTGCAGTTTTACTACTTTATGCATTTAAGGGTTATGTTAGGTAGGTACTTTACTTGAGAAATAAATTTTGTCTTTACTATGTTGTAAACGTAACATTAATGTCTCGTTAATAAGATACACAATCACTCGCAGCTGCTCGTATCCCTAATGGGGTGGGCAGAGCCATAAGTAATCAGAACATACTAACATAATATCACGCCGGTATCACTAAGGGGTAGGCAGTCACAACAGTACTTGAGAAATTTATTTTGCTTTTACTATGTTGTAAATCCCCAAGGAATTCTAACAAGCCTCTGACGTTGCCGGCCGCCTCAGGGAGGCACCCCGTCTGGCCAAGGTGCCGGACCCGGTAGTTGGCGGCTCCTTCACACTCCAGTAGCACATGGGCCGCTGTCTCGTCCATGCAGGTTCTGCACAGGGGCTTGTCGGTGACACCTAGTGTAAACAGATGTTTGTTGATATCACCGTGACCACACAGCTACACCTGCTACCTGCAGCTGTTACCTATTAGTGGAGACCTCTTCACATTTAGAATTCTTTTGGAGAGACAACTATTGATGTTGGGTAGTGCCATCTTAGCCTGCCTGCATTTATTTACGGTGGTTCATAGTCTGGTGTGTTTCTTCATTCCCAAATACCCTAATACCGAACTAGCTTTATTTACGGATGATACAGCCATCTATTCTTCGTGCCGTGGTCGAGTTATGATAACCAGAATTCTCCAACGCGCCAATGCCTTGGGCAAGTAGTTTCGCAAATGGAGAATCAAGGTAAACCCGGAGAAAAGTGCAGCGGTGTACTTTTCAAAGGGCTATTATAATACGTCACGGTCACGCTGTCAACTTAAGTTATCAAGATGTCTGGCAAGCCGATCCCTTGGGAGGAGCAAGTCAAATATCTCGGCGTAGTCTTAGATAGACGTCTTACTTTCAAGGCCCATATCAAACGTGTGCGCGATCGCGCGCTCCTTAACAAGCGTAGTAAATTATCCCTTAGGAATCTACACAACTTGCATCCGTCCGATCATGACCTATGCAGGAGTAGTTTTCACTCACGCGAGTCTCTCTCAAATCCACCGTCTACAGGAAATACAAAATCGTTTCACGCGGAAAGCCACGGGAGCTCCGTGGTTCCTTTGCAATGAAAATCTGCACATTGACCTAAGTCTGCCAACCATTGCCCAATGGCTCAAATTAGCTTCAAAACGTTTTTTCGATTCTGCTCCGCACCAACCAAATCCCCTGGTAGTTGCGGCTTCCGAATACATCCCGCTTAGGAACGGTACTGAATAGCATCGGCGTCCGAAGGATGTAATACGATCCCGACGACCCCATTACTCAAGCCATCAGCCAATCAGCTCGCGACAACAAACATTTCAGGACCCCGATACCGACACCGCCGGCGTGGTCGACGACTTCCCTCAATCAGCGCTTATCGCTATCGACTTACTAGGGTCGTTTAATTCTTTCAAATATTTTTCCTCTCAGACGACGCCCTGAGCCGAGGTTCGCGCCCAACTGGGCACCCTCAGGCCTGTTGTCTTAAACGTTGTACCGGGTGAGAGCCTTCAGCGCTCCCCATTTGTCCGGCCAAGTAGTTAATGTCATGTGCGGCAAATCTTCGATAAGTCACGTCAAAAAAAAGGTGTGTTTGTTGGCTGTTTTCGTTCGTAGCAGCGAGCGAACCTGTCCAAATGAGATCGGCAATATCGGTTCCGGACCGATGGCTGTTACCTCCCGTTCCCCTTCTGGCCAACTCGTCCGCCGCGTCGTTACCTCTTGAATCGCTGTGTCCTTTGATCCATTGTAAAGTGAGGTGGTAGTACTTGCACACCTTAGTCAGTGATTGGTGGTAACTGTGTATGAGTAGTAGTAGTAGTTGTTTAGGGCCTGCAAAACTCTGAAAGTATTCTAATGAAACTGTCCCGTACCTAGCTAGCCATGAACGCATTCGCCGCTAGCGTGATGCCCATTTGACCTGGATGACGGTGTTAAGGGAGCCTGACATTACGTAATCATAAAATAAAGCATACTACACAAGGAGACGAGAGGCATTGTAAAGTACATTTCTTTATCAACTATTAATGTAGGTAATCGACTACATTTTTGGACAAAACTTGTACAAAAAAGTGACTCTGCCCACCTCAGTAGCGCAGTAAGTGTGATATTAGATATGTGTAATTACTTGTAGCTCTGTCTGGTCCATTAGGGGTAAAGCCGTGATTTATGTATGTTCACATCTTGTTCTATCCTATGGGTTGTGAGGTGGATAACCAACCTCGTCAATCCTGGTGCGAGGGTTATTATTGAGCCGCCAAATGCCCCTGACATGGCTCATGTAACGACTACTTACTTACATCAGTAAGCAGTAACCGGGACCAAAGCCCATTGTTTTTTTTAACTATTGTGTCTGGAAATCTTGGCCTCACAAGGATGAAACAAAATAATTTGAAAAATATTGATTATTATGGCCATCACTGGCACGTTTACCCTTTACTAGGGCAGGCATAAATAAAAGAGGTGGTAGCTGTTCACTCAAAAGTTAAATACCTTGAACAGCTGATTGCTACGTAGTGTTGTGCAAATTTGAATTTATTACATGAAGACCTGGAATTCAATTGCTCATAACTAATGTGTACGGGACTGTAGACCGCACGCTATGTTCTATGGGATGCTGGTTCGAAATAAAAACAACTATTTAAGATTTGTTTCTGTACAGTTGTGTCTGTTCCTAAGCTATGTTGTGTAAGGTCCTATTGCGACCTTCCTAAAAATAAACCTCGAATTGCGAGGTGTGCGAATTGTGTGTGTTTTCGGCGCCGTCTCGCCCCAGTTATATACGATTTTACGGTTCGCAACTAGTGGGCCTTGCAAGCATTAAGTCGGGACGGCGCCGCGAATGAGGTGAGTGTAATTTTATTGGAAAAATAATAATATCACATACAATCGTTATCACAATATTTTCTTAATTATACTTATTTAACTATCTATATCTTTATTTCAAAATCTAAGCTATTTACAATAATTTGTTAAACTATGAAATTATGAGATCGTTCTGGGCGTCGTCCGGCATATAATGCAAATATGAATTTAGGCGGCCAATACTCTCGCATGTGATTTGTAGATAGTGACAGAGTAGGCACACTTCGGGTTGATACCCCCGTTCCGTTACACCCTGTAGAAGTCTTGAATAGTCAACCACCATCTGGCAATACGAGGAATCAGATCTTTTTTTTTCAAGGGTAGTGCGCAACGCATTACAATCGGTAACAACTTTAACTGGTAACCCGGTCAAGTAAACCCGAAACCGCTTCAAGGATTCTACCACCGCTAGCGTTTCGAGTTCATAACTGTGATAAAACCGTTCCTCTTTGCTAGTGACTCTGCTAAAATATGCAATAGGTTTAATAGTACCGTCATGTTGATGTTGTAGTAGTATTCCGCCTAACCCTTTACTACTTGCGTCGGTATGAAGTTCTGTGGTAGCGTTCCTATCATAGATACCTAATACCGGTCGTTCGGTTAGTTTTCGCTTCAATGTTTGGAATGCTTCTTCCTGCTCTGATCCCCAATACCATTCGACACCCTTTTTAGTCAGTTCTGTTAAGGGTCTTGCAATTTCAGCAAAGCTGCGGATAAATTTTCTAAAATACGACATTAGGCCGATAAATTGTCGTATTTCGTGCACGTTACTTGGTCTTTTGTACTCGCTTACACAAGCCACTTTAGCCTGTCCCGGTTGTATGGTGCCTTCAGTAATTTCGTGACCTAAATAACTAACATGGGCGTGAGTTTATGTATGTGTATGTAAATAACTAACGCTGGATTTTAGAAATGAGCATTTTTGTAGGTTTAGTTTTAAGTTCGCATTCTTTAATGATTGTAAAACGCGTTCCAATATATTTAGACCCTCTTCTACTGTCACGGTCGGCAGCATGACGTCATCCAAATACAAAGCAATTTCGTTACCAATACCATGTAGTGCCATTTTAATCAATCGAGAAAACACTGCGGGTGCATTTGCCAAGCCAAACGGCATTTTCAGGAATTCGTACTGGCCGCATGGAGTAACGATAGCAGTCTTATGAACTCTTTATCTATGGGAACTTGCATGTAACCCTGTGCCAGATCTAAAGCGGTAAAATATGCTTTACCAGACAAACGAGTAAGTTGGTCTTCAATATTTGGCAAGGGAAATCTGTCTTTAACTGTGCGTGAGTTTAAAGCGCGATAGTCCACGCATAACCTATAGTCTCCGTTCTTCTTTTTTACTAGGACCACAGGACTCGAATAGTCTGACACAGACTCCCTGACGATTCCGGCGTCTATCAACTCCTGAACCTTTGCGTTTACAATCTCATTCTCTTTGTGAGATAATCTATACGGTTTACGAAACACCGGCTCATCGTTATTAGTTTTGATTTGCATACTTATCAAATCAGTACAGCCTAAATCGTTAGTACCTCTCGAAAAACAAGACCTAAAACGGTTTAACAACCCTAGTAATTTATCTAAGTGTTCCTCATCGAGATCGCCGACATTTAAATCGCTTTGCTTTATATCGCATTCAGTTTGTTAGTCAATTTGTGAAATTGTAGAATTTTCACATTCATACACATTTATTAATTCTGCACGGGCCACTAGTTTATTTGCATGCCACAGAAGATCCTCGCCGACATTTATTACTTTTATGAAACAATTATATGAAGATAACACTGATTGATGTATATGTGTGTCGTAGATTTTACCTAAATAAACTTTTTTATTATTATTATTATTATTATTGCGGTATAAAATAACACAAACCTCCTAATTCAAAGTACACGGGGCGCATCAGAAATGTGTGTTCTATTTCGTCCGCATTACAGTCGATATATACTTTAACGAGACTGCAGCTTTGTTTCGGAACAACGGTATCATAGCTCAAAAATATAGGGTATTTCGAAATAAAATCAGCTGGATGCAACTGTACGTCACTGAGAGTGTTACATAAGTCAGACGTAGGGTAGAATGTCACAGAGTTTGTTGTTGTTACCAAACTAACGTTTTCTTGATTAATCATCTTCTGTCCGATAATTAAGTCTATTGTAGACAAGTTGTAGTCGGTTACTTCCACACAGCCGTATAATATTACATTATCTACGTAAACTTTAACTTCTGCAGTGCCTAGTGAATGTGCACCACCAAACCCTTTCATTACAATAGAAGAAGGTAAGACTGACAATACTAGATTTTTAGCTTGTTCGATTGTGGGGATATTTAGTTTACTACCGGTGTCAATGTAGGCTTTCATCGTACGCCCATTCACATGCACTTGTTTTACGTATAAATCTAAATAAATGTCATATGTGATATGTAGAACGCCACTGACCTGTGATGTTTGTTATGGTTGTTGTCGCGAGCTCCCGGCCGCATACCAGCATGTGGCTGCTTGGTGACCGCTGCGCTGGCAGACATCGCAGTGCAGTGATGCTCGGCAATCCCGCGCTTCGTGACCAGGTCTTCGGCACGAATAACAGATCTTCGGCAGGTGCTGAGTAGATGTTCCACGCCGCCACGTTGTCGTCATGGTCTTCTTCGCGGTGGCTACTGCTTCTACCCGTCGATAATTCTCCAGTGAAGATAAATACCAGTAGTATAGTTGTTCGGGTGTGTCGCATTGATAGGCTTTAGCATTTGCCCGTATCTCTAAATGTAGTCCTTTGATTATTTATTTATTTGTTGCATGTCACATGGTGGTTCACAGTTCTTAAAGTAAATAATGTACAAGCATGTGACACCCTGTAAGGGCACCGCAAAAGTATTCCAAGAATAACTTAAAACTAAAAAAATATAAACTATTTTTTACATTAATAACTTTAGAATTTAGAAATTATATAATATATACTACCTACTTATACTATTATTATTTTTAAGTAATTATCAGTAACTAAGCTTCATTTTATATATTTAGATAACAATAATAGTATATTATTTATTTAACTTATTACAATCATTAAATAGCTCTTCTATCTTATAAAAGGCTTTATTTAACAAATACTTTTTTAGTATTTTTTCGAAACAGGAGAACTTCTCTTCCTTGATTATGCATGAAATAGCATCTCCGTCGTAGATTTTGCACCTTTTCAATAAAGACAATTTTTCGTGGAAATATTTCGTCATCGTTTCAGCATCAGTTTTCGTTCTGGAAAGCATTTCTTCAAGTTTGTCGACGAAATCCGTTGAACGAGGAAAAGCGTTCTGCAAAGCTTCCTTCCACTGGCTCCATGTAAGTTTATAATCATCTAAATCGTCGTACAAATCACGTGCTGAGCCTCGAAGACGAATTTGCATGATAAATTGACGATCATGATTATTTCAGCCGTACACGTCCCCTAGCTGATCTATTTTGTGCAGCCAGCCTTTCACATTGCTATTTCTGTCTTCTGGTTGAAATTTTGGTATAACTTCTGCTTCTGTAGACGTAATACGACGTTGTTTTTCCGTTGAAGGTGCACCGCAATCTTGATCCGAAGAAAAAAAATCCACGTTTTCATCGTCGTCAGAACAGCGTGCCTCTCTAGTTTTCTTCCGCTTTCGACCTAATCCGTCGATGTAGGGGCCGGACATTTTGGATAATCCCACTTCTGAAGTGTTGAAGGGATTCCAAGTGTAGTAGAAATAAAATACGAAGTTGTCACGAACTTGCGGTTTATATCGTTGGTAGAACAAAAACAGAATGAGCGCGAATAACCAAATGTCATGCCTTTTATAAACTTGATATAACCCAATTTAAGTGTTACCAGAGCAAAAGAAATAAATTACCCATCAATACAATTCGCATATTAGAAAATCAATTAAACAACTGAAATATAAAATAACTAAGTGACTAAATAGTATTCGTACATTAATTTATACTTAATTAGATTGAACTTAAAAGTAATAACTATGGAAAATCAAAGATAAGTGGCGGTAGATGACGATGGCGCTAACAAATAGTAAAAGATGTACCCAACAGATAATGCCTTAATTTTTGTAGTCCCACAGTAATGGCCAAAAACTCTAACTCAAACGAGTGGTATCGTTTTTCTTGATCAGAGGTTTGGCGGCTATAGAAATGAATGGGTTTTTCACCACATTCTGTCTTCTGCATCAGTATGCACCCTAACCCATCCCTACTGGCATCAGTATACAAAACCATTGGCAAATTCGGGTCAAAAATAGTAAGGGTCGCATCTAGTAGCGCAGCTTTCAAATCTAATACAGCTTGAGTTTGTTGAGAGCCCCATTCCCATATCTCATCTTTTTTTAACAACTTCGTTAAAGGTTTGCAAGTAACGGCACAATTTGAAATAAATTTTCGGAAGTAGTTAACAAGACTTAAAAACTGACGAACTTGATGAACGTTTTCCGGCATTGGTTAATGTTCAATTGCATCTAGCTTTTTCTTGCCTGGGCGTACACCCTCCGCAGAAACTTCATACCCCAAAAAATTTACAGATTTTTGAAAAAAATTACATTTGTCTAAATTTAACATTGATGTTCCTGTAAAATTAATAGTACAGATTCTAAGCATTTGATATTTCTTCAAAAGTTTCCGTAGCTATTAATAAATCATCCATATAACAAATCACTCGTTCGAATCGAAGTTTACCCAACACAGTGTTCATTAACCGCTGAAAAACCGCGGGGGCATTGCATAGACCAAAAGGCATGCGGACGAATTCATAATGCCCATCTTGTGTGATAAAACCCGTTTTGGAAATAGAATTTTCATTAATTTTAATCACTCTTTAAATCTAATGAAGTAAAGCACTTACAACCGCGTAACCTGTCTATCAGATCCTCAACAATCGGCATGGGGTACTTTTCCTTCACAGTAATTTTATTCAACGCGCGGTAGTCAATACAGAGACGTGTCTGTACATTAGATTTGTCCACTAACAAGACGGGGCTCGCATAGGGCGAGTTGCTTTCGCGAATAATACCACAATTTAGTAATTCCTCAATTATCTCACGAGTAAGTTTTCTTTCGGACTCGGACATACGGTACGGTCGTTGGCAAACTGGTTTACTAGTTGTCAATTCTATATCTAATTCCACACACGAGGTTACTCCTAAGGTATCTAAATCAACAGCGATGCAATTAAGATAATTAGAAAATATTATGTCATTCAAAATTTTAACATGTTCACTAGAACTCTGATTTAACATAGACGAGTCAATTTGCATGACTCCCACCGCGGCTTGAAACGTCAATGTATTGCCTATACGCGTATACATTAATTCTTGACTCTCGGCAAAATTTATATGTCGGAGTTAGTTATGAATTAAGAAGAGAAATTGATCAAATCGGAAAATAAAATGAAGTTACATCACTTCCGTCATGAAGTTGCAACGCTCCGACGAAAGGTGGCGTACGAGCAGAGCGAAGTGAAGTCGGGAGTCACCACAGAGTCGTCGTGTCGAGCGGACGTGCACTGCCGTTCTAGTCGGGCAGTCTACCGCGAACCTTCGTCGTGAACGGACGTGTCGAATAATTACGATCGGAACGTGGAGTGCTATAGTCGCTCACCTATAACTTGTAGGGACGTCAAGAAAGTGTGATCGGAAAAGAGCACCTAGCAAGTACGTTCACATATCCCGATGATTCGGTCCGAATGTTGGAACCATGGGTGGTGGAAGGCCCCTTCGCGCTAACGTCCTTATGCGCGCTAGATAACGAGAGACTGTGTAACCGTTACGAATACCGTGACGTTGCCGCGAGTGTGTACCTTATGCTGTGTCTTTATTTAATCGTGATACAAAAACTATGTGGAAGTAAATAAAATGATTGTGATACTGATGACGGCCATTATTGTCTTCTAACGCCCACCCTCCATTCTGATGATGATGATACGACCCTCTGTTACGACATCAGAATCGGGATTACTGTACTTGGATGAAGACAACGTGATGCGACGTTCACAACAAGACAATGCAAGTTTCGATTATCACAATCAGAAGAAGATTATGATGATTATCACATTCGTGTGACCACGTGATGAAAATGCCATGCCTGAATTTGGAGATGGACCTGACTTTGAATTGACCTGGACTTTGTTAATGATCGGCATCACTACATGCCGTAAGATATGATGGCGTGAACATCACAATATTTCCATAATGTGTGCAGTCGTGTTTGGAAATTATGGTACATCAACTTGGAAACTGTTATTACGGTGAGTCGTTTTCATACTGGAACCTTATTGTTTTTGACTTTATTGCTGTGTGAATTTTCGTTTCTAATAATGAGGAAAATGATTTAAAATTAACTTGGAAATTACTATTTCCCTTTTTTTTTTACAAACAAAATTGACGAGATATATTGTGTCAATCCGTGTCAATCATACCACGTTTTCTAATCTGTTTAAATCATCGTCAAATCTTTGTATTTTGGTCTAAAAATATTTCGAATTGGTGTAGACACGCTTAACCTGCGTGATTAAAGTTGTATTTTCTCACTCCAAGCAAAAAGAAATTAATCATGACATGATAATTGAGTCTCGTTAAATAACGTGTTTTGTAATCTACCGTCATTCATCAAATGTTTCAGAATTCAACATTCTTTATTGAAATCTTTTTAAACCGATTGAAAAAAAGTCATGTGAATACGATAATACAGTGAATTCTTTTGTTTCATGTCATAACTTGCCACGTGGTTCGGCAACTGGTGGATTGCAAGCGGCGATGTAAGTGGTGCGGGTTGAGCTGTAGCCGTGCAAAGTGACGTCATCATGGCAGCACGTTGTATACCAGGCGGACTTGCTGCGCTGGTGAAGACCTAAACCATGTCACAAGACCTGTGGTTGATCTTTTATTGGAAATTCTTATAAGTCCTGGTGAGTCGTATCTGTTTTACCTGATTTGAAATATGGGAAGTTGTAATAGGATACAAACGAATATAGTGCAGAAATCCCCATTTAAACGCGGTAAGAACCCGTTATTATGTGCTTTAATTATAGTGCAGAAAGTTCTCTTTTGTTAACTTTAGTTAAATTGGGAATCGTAATGAAGTGAAGTAAACATTGCGAAGTAAAATGATTTGGATTACGATTAAATGAAATAGGCTTAGAAAATGCCCGAAACAGAGTAAATCATTAGTGTGAAAATTAGAGCAAAACATTCTAAATGATGATCATACCGAATCGGTAATTGTGTAAGTGCCGTAATATTTCCTCGAGGTGTTGGTCGCTACATTGTGACTTTATGACTTGTGTGTGTGTGTGAGAGAGCCAGGGTGCTCTGTCGTTTTGTGGTCGTGGACCATGGTGGCCATCCTGGGAGGGGATGTTGTGACTCATGACTGTTTTGTAGCGTAACCGCAGTTCGGGGAGGAATATTACAGTCTGTTGTACTTTGCAGTAGATGTGTAATAATGTTAATTGATTTAATTGAGTAATAAAAGCTACGATTGACCTGTTTCAGAGCAACTCTGATAGGAAGCTGCGCACTTGTAGTGTTCGGGGCTGCAGCCACTTTTGTGCTGCTCGTCTTAGAAACTACAGGTATGCGGTCGAGGCCTGGATGTCATGTTGACTTTGTATTTGGTCATGACATTGTACCTGAATCTAAGTCAAGTTGACCTCCGGTAGAATTAGTCGAACTGCACAAATTAGAAATTAGTGATATAAAAGAAATTGTGTAACGCATTGACCACTATTCTACCAACTAAAATGTAAAGTTTGTGTGCTGGCTGTGTTGAGATATCGTCAATTGGTGTAAGTGGCATGAGTTGCTGTCGCTCGATTTAGGTGGCAGTGACGACTGTGTTGAGATATCGTCACTTGGTGTAAGTGGCATGAGTTGCTACCGCTCGATTTAGGTGGTAGTGACGCCTGGTTGTGAGATATCGTTACTCAGCTGATTTTAGTGTAAAGAGTAATTGGATTGTCAAGTTCGGTTGTCTATAGTGTGTGAATACTGGTCAATGGTCCGTGTATTGTTAGTTGATGATTTATCATGATGTAATGTGAGCTCATGAAGAGTCACAAGTAGAGCTCATGTAGAGTCACAAGAGCTCATGTAGAGTCGCAAGTAGAGTCACAAGTAGAGCTCGTGTAGAGTCACAAGTAGAGCTCGTGTAGAGTCACAAGTAGAGCTCGTGTAGAGTCACAAGTAGAGCTCGTGTAGAGTCATAAGTAGAGCTCGTGTAGAGTCACAAGTAGAGCTCGTGTAGAGTCACAAGTAGAGCTCATGTAGAGTCCTTTATAGAGTCTCATGTTAGGTCAGGAATGACCGAGCGAACTTGGATACTGTGCTGTGGTATATTGTTTCAGATTAACACACGAGGACGTGTGTCACGCAAGATGGCCGTGTCGGAGTTAGTTATGAATTAAGAAGAGAAATTGATCAAATCGGAAAATAAAATGAAGTTACATCACTTCCGTCATGAAGTTGCAACGCTCCGACGAAAGGTGGCGTACGAGCAGAGCGGAGTGAAGTGGAGAGTCACTACAGAGTCGTTGTGACGAGCGGACGTGCACTGCCGTTATAGTCGGGCAGTCTACCGCGAACCTTCGTCAAGAACGGACGTTTCGAATAATTACGATCGGAACGTGGAGTTGCTATAGTCGCTCACCTATAACTTGTAGGGACGTCAAGAAAGTGTGATCGGAAAAGAGCACCTAGCAAGTACGTTCACATGTCCCGAGGATTCGGTCCGAATGTTGGAACCATGGGTGGTGGAGGGCCCCTTCGCGCTAACGTCCTTCTCTCTCTCTATTTAAGAGCTGCGCTCTTGTCGGTGGAGTAACCGCCACCCCCTTCCGCCGCCGGCGTCCTTATGCGCGTTAAATTACGAGAGACTGTGTAACCGTTACGAATACCGTGACGTTGCCGTGAGTGTGTACCTTATGCTGTGACTTTATCTAATCGTGATACCAAAACTATGTGGAAGTAAATAAAATGATTGTGATATTAATGACGGCCATTATTGTCTTCTAATGCCCACCCTCCATTCTGATGATGATGTTACGACCCCCAATGTTATTACGACATATACTAATTAAAATATTACACCCCGAAAGTTGATCAATCACGTAAAATATAATAGGAAGCACGACATTATCCACTTTAATATTCACTTTCATTCCCTCTGTTACCTTAGTACTCGAATTCTGCGTAAATCCTGTCAATTGCACTGAACTTTCTAAAGGAAACGAACCAAGTTGTAAACTTTGCACATGTCAATAAATGCGCTACACGTGTGTTGATTTATATTTACGGCCTTATAAATTTTTTCTTTGACGTTCACCGAATTTATTAATTTAATTTCCGCATCTTTCTCCGTTTTTGTGGTCGACTTCAATCTACAATAATTTTCCGAATGATCGACTTTTTTACAAAATGTACAAGACAAAGTATTTTTCTTTGGACAAAAATACCTTTTATGGCCCGTATCACCACAAATAAAACACGCACCGTTAGCGGACGACGTGGCTGGCACTGAAGATACACTAGACGGTCCGGGCAACTCCAATTTCCTATCAATTCGTGATTGATTTTGTGTTTGAACCGAATAAGTTTGTACGGGACGTTTTGACAATGGTAATAGCGGTAAATTGTTTTTATTTGAATGCGATTTACTATCACCACTTGAAAAAGATTTGGAATGTAAAAATGAAGTCAATTCATCACAATATCGAAAACTGCCGGCTTCAGCGGCGGTACAGATGTTTTTATCACCAATCAACCCTACAATTATAGAAATAACATCTTGATCTGAAAACGACAATCTCATTCTATCAATTTGACTTTTCAAGTTAAAATAAAACTCATTCAATGACTGACCGTCTATAGGCTTCGAGTCCATTAATTCCTTAAGCATGAAAAATATGTTACGTTTTGTTTCGAAAGTATCTAGCAAAACCCCTCGCCAATCCTTCCACTTCCAACTGGTCCATCTAGTTTCGTTCTTTTGTAACGAATCGTACCACGTTTTAGCCGTGTTACGAAGTTTTTACAAAGCTTGAAACTTGGTTGTGGAGTCAGACCAGTGAAAGGCACGGGCATTGGCTTCAACTACATTAGTCCACATTCGTATATCATCAACAAGAGGATCAAATTCAGGTATTACTGAAGATAGTACAGCACTTTGACTCACGGTTGGTGACCGACGGCGAGGCCGTTTCTTTGACGACGACCTGCGCTTGCTTCTGCTTCTCCTCTTCCTTCGCTCTAGGCTGCCGCTGTTACTGCTACTGGATGAGTCGCTGGAGCTGCTCGAGGAGCTGGACGAGCTTGACGAACTCGATCGGGTACGCTTCCTCCGCTTATGACCCCGCTTTCTGTTGGTTTTGAACGGCGACATGGCAAGTTGTGTCTCTATCCCACTTCTGATATAAAAAGAAACAACATATTATTACACAGTTTACAAATATATTTATTACAATACCAATTTTAAATAACATTATAACAAAATCAACACTTACATTAATATTTCAGTTTATTTTTAACCAAAACCTAGTGCAAGATGTAGTAGACTCCTGGGCGGTCGAAGAGCAAATAGGCCGCTGCCGGCCATAACTGCCACTAATAAAACCTCGTATTCGCGCCTAAACGAGATACCTGTCACTTACGGCAGATGGCATCACTGTTTTCCATTTTCTTCTTTTTAAAAACCACCACGACCAAATTAAATATACACTCCTCTCTGAAAACTTTTTTGACCTAAATCTGCAACATATATATCATATCCAGCTTAGGACTTCGTATCAACAGTGGCTGCAAGTTGTCTTTGATTACTTGTGGCTCTGCCCACCCCATTAGGGATTACGGGCGTGAGTTTATGTATGTATGTATGTATCAGTAGTATGTTATTGGGCATTCTAGACCATCGAAGTGAAGGGATTCGCGAAAATGTTCTTGGGCATTCTAGACCATCTTCGTTCAGTCGGATCGCTCGAGCGCCAACGCGCTATCGCGCGCGCTCTCGCGGATCCCTTCACTTCGATGGTCTAGAATGCCCAAGAACATTTTCGCGAATCCCTTCACTTCGATGGTCTAGAAATACCCAATAACATCGAGTGTGGTTCTTAATATTACGATCAATCGGTTAGCAACTACAACACTCACCAGTATAGCACGAGTCGATTTCATATCACATTTTTTTGAGTCTAGATTTTTGTCCTGGCTTTCTAGACCACTTTATCGTTAAAACACAAAACTTCACTTCGTTCGCTTGCGTTCACTCCGTTCCGTGTGGGGTTTTAACAATAAACTCGTCTAGAATGTTCAATTCACAAATTGAAAGTAGGTATATTCACACAACAATAAACTGTTTTAAAATAATTATCTAATCGACAACGTAAAACAGTATTACCACCGTTTGTGGTTGTCACAATTTCGAATTAGAATGCTCATAACCTACGGGACAGCATATCACATCAATATTTAAGTTTAAATAACATTGCGTCAAGAAATACATTTCATTGCTGTAAAAGCTATAACACGCAATAGACAAATTGTCATCGCTTTATACTTATAATGAAATTTGTGAAACAGAAACATGCTTTGAAACTACCTGAAATCTGTCCTATATCGAGCTCTGACACTCGACGTCATGGAAAACTATTGCCGAATACAATAAGGTGCATTATTTGTGGGCCATCTAATTGCGGCAAAACTAATTTAATGATTGGACTTTTATTGCATAAAAATGGTCTTCGTTATAGAAATTTATATGTATATTCCAAGTCTCTTTGTCAACCAAAGTATGAATATTTAGAAAATGTGTTAAAAATGGTACCGGGTGTATCATTTTATAAATTTCATGAAAAAGATGAAGTTCTAAGCCCGCAGGAGGCTCGTTCGAATTCTATAATTATATTCGACGACGTCGCCTGTGAAAATCAAAACAACATGCGGGATTATTTTGCTATGGGGAGACATAGAAATATAGATAGCTTTTATTTAAATCAGACCTATACTAAGATTCCTAAACAACTTGTTAGAGATAATTCAAATTTGATAGTATTATTTAAACAGGACGATATCAATCTAAAACATGTATACGATGAACATGTAGGCACAGACATGTCGTGGGCACAATTTAGAGAAATGTGTTCAAAGGTATGGAGTAACAACTATAATTATGTAGTTA